>NC_037684.1:67100795-67253504 GCF_003255815.1 Theropithecus gelada
TTCTCCTGCCTCAGCCTCCCGAGTAGCTGGGACTACAGGTGCCCGCCGCCTCGCCCGGCTAGTTTTTTGTATTTGTTAGTAGAGACGGGGTTTCACCGTGTTAGCTAGGATGGTCTTGATCTTCTGACCTCGTGATCCGCCCGTCTCGGCCTCCCAAAGTGCTGGGATTACAGGCTTGAGCCACCGCGCCTGGCCTTTTTTTTTTTTTTTTTTTTTTGAGAAGGTGTCTCACTCTGTCGCCAGGCTGGAGTGCAGTGGTGCGATCTCGGCTCACTGCAACCTCTGTCTCCCGGGTTCAAGCGATTCTCCTGCCTCAGCCTCCCGAGTAACTGGGATTACAGGCATGCACCACCACTCCCAGCTAATTTTTTGTATTTTTAGTAGAGGTGGGGTTTAACCATGTTAGCCAGGATGGTCTCAATCTCCTGACCTCGTGATCCGCCCATGTCAGCCTCCCAAAGTGCTGGGATTACAGGCGTGAGCCACCGCACCTGGCCGGGAAGACTTTTTAAAATGCAGACACAGGGACCCATCCCAGAGTTTGTGATTAAGTAGGTCTGAGGTGAGACTGAAAGTGTGTATGTCTCACAAGGTCCCAGGGGCTGCTGCCGTGGCTGGTCCACTGGAAACACACCTTTTCCCATTTACTCCCATCTCACTTTCTCTCTTCCATGGCTTTGCCACCACTGTTCTCCATCCCAGCCTTCTTTCAATCCTCCCTTCATCAATGTCATTCCCTCAATACCTTTCACACTTCCCCCACCCGACCCAGACCCCTCTCCTTCCTCTTCCCTCCTTTTTTGTACACCAGGCCCAGCAAGCTCCCCCATCCCACGTGACTTTTTCCCCAAACAAAGGGAAACTCGATTTTCTTGAAAATTGAAATGTGAAAGAGATGGGAGGAGAAATGAGTTCACCCCCCCAGCTGGTGAGGACACCCGTTGCAGGTGACTTAAGACGGTATGAGTTGGACAGGACTTGAGATTCTTCACAGCTGATAGAGCTGCTTGGGGCTAGTGCAGTCTGGGAGGACTCCGAGTGACAAGGTTTGTTTTCCTGTGCCCAAAGAGAAGATGGACAAGAGGGGTTTACCCAGAGGGCAGCCCTCAGGCAGGCACAAGTTCAGCATCAAAAATCCTGTAAGGTGAAGTTCTAAGACCTGAGCGGGCATCAGAATCCCCTGGAGGGCTTGTTGAATACCCATGGCTGACCCCCACCCCCGGAGCTGCTCCTTTAGCAGGTCCAGGATAAAGTTAGGATGACCCGCCAGCCTGGCTTGCCCAGGACTGATCAGGGTTCTCAGGATGTGGAATTTTCAGTACTGATACCAAGAAAGCCCTGGGGAGACTGGGATGAGTTGGTTACCCTACGGAGTGCTAAAGTCTTTGCATTTCTAACAAGCTCCTAAGGGAGGCTAAGGCTGCTGGTCCAGGGACAGCACTTTGAGAATCACAGCTCTGTTATTCGCAGGGAGCTACAGAGGCCTAGCATTAGGTTGTAGCCTTGGACTCTTCTTTAGAGTGAGAGGTTCTGGGCAGGGGTCAGAGTTCAGATTCTGAATAGCTGTAGCTAGGGAGGTAGATGTGAACTTGGGAAAGGAGGGCCACAGAGTCCCAGATTGATGCAGGGTGGAGGGGATTAGTCAAAAAGATGGAGTCAGGGGTGAGAGGACATCCAACCTGAGGCTGTGCATGTTGGGTATATGCCCAACACACAAAAAAAGCTTTGGTGGAGGGTCTCTGTCCTTTTCACGGTGGGATAAGCCTGTGGCTTTGGCCGGAAGTGAAGTAGGTGAAATTGGTAGGAGTTGTTCTCGAGGGCTGGGGCTGGTACAGGAGCAGCCAGTTTGAAGAAAGAGAAACAAGAACGGAAAGGAAAGAAAGAGATAATAGTAAACTGGGTGCCTAAACTTGGAAAGCAGAGCTGGGCCAAATTTGGCATTTAAGGTGTTAACTTATCAAATAGTGTGTAGAAATGGCATGCAAATAATGGCTTGGGGGATTTGGGTACACACAGACCAGTGCAGTATGGGGTATGGCAGAGATGTCTGATGGCAGGTTGGCCCCAGTGGGAATCTGCACCTTACTTCTCTCTTCCTTTTCTAAAAGTTACCATCGTCAAATGCTAAGGAACCTTCCACGTTCCGGTTGAGTCAGTCTTTGGGACCCAGGCTGGAATGAGGTCTGAGGTGACCATTTGTTGAATAAAGGAATGCATGGAAGCCTGCGACCATGTGGCTGCTGTAAAGTCAGAGGCACCTGCTCCTGGCCATTCCCTTTGTTTAGTCCTTGGATCTGTGCATAGCACTGGCTCACACAGCAAAGCTTTGGGCATTCCCAGGTTCATATTCAGCTTCTGGTATTCTGAGCCTTTCTTCCCAATACCCCTGACAAGGGATGGGTTTTTTCGTCATCCTTGTTTTCCTGGCTGGCACCTATTCCCCTTGTGTGCCTGCCCTACCAAGTAACTTCTGGGAGTCTTGGAAGAACTGATTCAGCTCTTAAGCAAGTTCAGTCAGCTATCAGTTGGCGCCTATTGTTTTATTTTTCTGCCAGATTATTACTGTGTCTACCAGGAACAAACACAAGTGTATGTGGGATGCCTTCAAGTGCTGAGATGATATCCCAGTATCGTATAGAGTATGTTTCGCCCACCCCGGTTCAGTCTATTCCTTCTTGCAGCCCTTTTTCCCTGAGAACAAACATAGCTGGAAGGTAAAGGAAGCTGAACATACCTGTGTGAGGTTTCTGCTACTAGGCCAGACTCCCTGTACCCTTAGGGTTTGTTTTTACCCAGGAGGCTCTTCGATCCTTTATGCAAATACATTTCTGAGCCTGCCTCAACGGTGATGGTCAGCTTGTGATCCAGCCAGGATAAGCTCCCCTTCCTCCACCGTACTGTAATTTCACTGAGAGATGAGTAATTTCAGTCTGAGGGACTTCGAGGCTGCTGATTGGGGGTGGGCTGCCCTTCCACCTATTGTGACCGCCTTCCCCTGGTTTCGTGGGCCCTGTGGTCCTGCAATAAGCCATGGAGATGAGGTTGTGAGAAATGTGGACTTGATCATTATGGCAGACCTTACTTTAGATAGCTTTGAAAATAACAGGTTTATAGCCCTAGAATCAGGAGGAGATGGCCTAAGATGTACAGCTCTACATTTTGATTTCTTTTCTCTCTTTTTTTTTTGAGATGGAGTTTTGCTGTTGGAGTGCAATGGCACGATCTCGGCTCACCGCAACCTCCACCTCCTGGGTTCAAGTGATTCTCCTGCCTCAACCTCCTGAGTAGCTGGGATTACAGGCATGAGCCACTATACCTGGCTAATTTTGTATTTTTAGTAGAGAAGGGGTTTCGCCATGTTGGTCAGGCTGGTCTCGAACTCCTGACCTCAGGCGTTCTCCTGACCGAACTCCTGACCACCTGCCTAGGCCTCTCAAGGTGCTGGGATTACAGGCGTGAGGCATGATACCTTCTAAGGTATTTGCCAATTCAGGAGGCCGCAGAGGCATGAGGCATGATACCTTCTAAGGTATTTGCCAATTCAGGAGGCTGCAGAAGTCCTGAAGACCAGTGCTGGATCACTTGTGATTGTAATGTCATTATTATTACCTCCTAATACGAGAGGGCTACCTATAGTCACTCAGCCTGTAAGTGGCAGGATGGACAGAGTTCAGGTCACTGAAAAGGCCCAATTGCCTCCAGAGGGAATGAACAGGAGGAGGGGCCATGAGGTGGGCCTGGGGAACAGTAGGAGGCTCCCCATGCCCAGCCCTTTGGTGGAGAGCTTTCTGGGAGGATGAGTCCAGATCAGACATAGTCCGGCTCAATGTGGCCCTGCCTGGTAGCATTGTGCGCCCACCTATTTCCTCCTCCCTCCCTGCCCTGCGTGAGGGGCACCCATGGGTTCAGTGCTGTGGCATCTGAAGTGACACAGAGCAGCGTGGAGGCCTGCTCATTCGGCACAGTCGGGGTGAGGCCCGACGGGGGAAGGTGCATGGCTCACCTGCAGTATGAGTGTGCCTCAGTTCCATAGCTGCTGACCTGCTCGCTTGCTTGTTCTGCCTGAGGCTCAGCAGTGCTTGGGAGAAGCGGGTCAGCCATTTATGGAGAGGAAAGAGGCCTTGACTGGCAGCCTGGAGACCTGGGCTCCAGACCTGGATCTGTCACTTTTCAGTTGCTTGAACTTGGTGAAGCTGCTTTACCTGTGGTTTCAGTTTTCCTACCCCTGAAATGATGGGGTTGCTTGAGAGCCTCTCTCTTCAAAGTGTCTCGGGAACCAGTAGCAGCAGCATGGCCTGGGAGCTTATTAGAAATGTGGAGTCTCAGGCCCTTCCCCAGACCTACTGAATCTGAATCTGTAATTTTTTTTTTTTTTTGGAGACAGGATCTCACTCTGTCACCTGGGTGGAGTGCAGTGGTGCAATCATGGCTCACCGCAGCCTCAACTACCCCAGGCTCCGGTGATCCTTCTGCCTCAGCCTCCCAAGTAGCTGGGATTACAGGCATGTGCCACCATACCCAGTTAACTCTTGTATTTTTTGTAGAGACTGAGTTTCATCATGTTGCCCATGCTGGTTTCAAACTCCTGGACTCAAGTGATCCACCCACACTGGCCTCCCAAAGTGCTGGCTGGGATGACAAGCTTGAGCCACAGTGAATGTGCATTTATCAAGATCCCCAAGTGATTTGCATACAGTTGGAGGAGCATGGCTCTGTGGTTTTTAAGATGTAATCCCAGCACTTTGGGAGGCCGAGGCGGGAGGATCACGAGGTCAGGAGTTCGAGACCAGTCTGGCCAACGTGGTGAAACCCTGTCTCTACTAAAAATACAAAAATAAGCCGGGCATGGTGGCGGGCGCCTGTAATCCCAGCTACTCAGGTAACTGAGGCAGGAGAATCATTTGAAACCAGAAGGCGGAGGTTGCAGTGAGCCAGGATTGTGCCACTGGCCTCCAGCCTGGGTGAAAGAATGAAACTCCTTCTCAAAAACACAAAAACAAAAACAAGATGGTTTCAGGGCTCATGTCCTCTAATTCTATACTGTAAGGAGTCTCTGAGTGGTGTCCTCATAGATGCTTAGGTACGGAGCAAGCCTTGCCCTGAAGGGATTGCCCTGCAGTTTCCACATGCACCGTCTAGGTGACCCTGTCAGTTTCACTTCTTAAATGTGGTTGCTGGGTGGTCAACGATAAGTTCCAGGAAATCCTCCTCTGTGGGCCTGCCTTTTCTTCCTGCAGGCTAATTTAATGACTACTAAGTAATCCGTGGGGACTGCATTTAATTCGCCCCTTACTCCTATGATCACAGATTTATTCTATTGTCATCCTGCCAAACAGCATGGCCTCTAATTGGGTCGAACAAAGGCTCTATATGGAGAACCATCATATATGCATTTAACTTGCAAACTGACAGCCCAAGTGTGGAGAGAGGATGACGTAAACAGTGGGGGAAATTCCCTAGAGTGAGTGTGACATGTAAGGTCGGAATCTGCTGCTCAGCCACTCTCAGCTCCTTCAGTCTCTCTTAGATGTAAACATGCACTGTGGCCTAAGTGTGATCCTGGTTTTTTAAGATTTGCGTATTTTGAACAATGTGGCTTCTACTCAGTGAAAGCCAATGATTGCATTTGGTACCCAAAGAAAACAGAAAACGGTTCCACTTCTAGAATTAAAACAAAACAAAACAACTATGCTGGTCTCATTAAGAGAAGTCATGTGGCCTCCAACAGAATGTCTTCCCAAGGAATTTTTCAGAGTGATTTTGATTATATGTGACTTTTCCTTCCCTGTGAACTTCAGAACCCCAAGTAAGAGGCTCTGGCCCCTCACGGTGTACAGTCAGCTCAGACACAGCAAGAAACTTCGAACTGGGAAGATGGAGAGGATTACAAGTGAAGGTGGTTGGGGGAGATTCTGAGTAGGAAGGAAATCTTTCTTCTTAATTCCAAAAGTTCTTTTGTGATAGCTCTTTGGGTTTCTGAGTCCAGCTCAATTCAGAGATACTAGGCTGGTGGCAGAGCATAGAGATACCAGAAGATTTCATGTTGTCAGGATAACCTGTGCTCTGTCTTTTTTTTTTTTTGAGGCAGAGTCTCACTCTGTCACCAGGCTGGAGTGCAGTGGCACGATCTCGGCTCACTGCAACCTCTGCCTCCTGGGTTCAAGCGATTCTCCTGCCTCAGCCTCCCAAGTAGCTGGGACTACAGGCGTGCACCACCACGCCCAGCTAATTTTTGTATTTTTAGTAGAGACGGGGTTTCATCATGTCGGTCAGGACCATCTCCATCTCTTGACCTCGTGATCCACCCACCTCGGCCTCCCAAAGTGCTGGGATTACAAGCGTGAGCCACCGCGCCCGGCCTTGCTCTGTCTTCATCATACTGTGTTCTACGTGTTCCTTCCCTGGAGGCACTGTACTGAGTGCAGGATTACAAGACTTGCACCAAGGCAGTAAACAAATGGGAAGAGGATATCCTAAAACTAGGAGAACTGTTATGAGATCACAAAGACTCGCAAATATGTCCTGCTACATGAAAACAAAGGCCAAATCTTCTTTATTTAGGTAACCACCTCGTACCATGAAAGATCGGAGGCAGCTTATAAGAGACACATACACTTTAAGGGCGAAATATAAATAAAAAGTACAAAATTAGACCAGGGGAAATATAAATTAGTGGGGCAGGTCGGGCTCTGGTGGGTCACGAAGCAGAGCACGTCTATGTGGTTAGCCTGTGAGGCCTGACTCTCAGAGTTGCTGTCCTTGGGCTGGACTCCACCAGCTGTAACTTAAGATAAGAACAGTCCTGCCCTTCAGGTCTCAAATGAAAGACACAAGGACAGCATAGCAGAGGCCTAGCTGGCTTGTCAGAAAAACACGCAGGGGGTTTCAGTTGGCTAAAAGCTCAATATGAGCCATTGCATGGCCAGGCTGTGCAAACAAGTGGAGCTGCACTAATAGTGCAAAGTGTGGCCCCACTGAGGAGGAGAGAATCCTCCCGCCCACAGCACTGACTGCACGTTCACGTTTGCAATCAACACATTGGAATATGTCGGCATGTGCCAACTGGTCAGTATCAAAGGGGAGATACAGTGGAACCCTCCAGGAGCTCACACAGTCTGTCCAAAGAGCCAATGAGGAGAAACAGCAACAATCCTGCTTGACATGTGCTCGCAGGAGATCCCATTTGGACTTTGGTGCTTGGGCTTGGTTCTCATTGTTTTTCTAAAGGGAAGAAAGTTCTTCTTCACAAGAACTGCAAAGGATGAGACTTCTCTTTTGGTGTCTAAGCCCCCGGCAGGGCTCCTGCCATAAAAACTTGATAGCTACTGAGGCCCTTCATAAAGAGCTGGGACAGCAGCAGCCATGTCAGATCTGGTGCAGAGATGCTGGGCTTGGGATGGAGCCTGGAACCTGCCAGAAGCCTGGCATCACGGCCGTTCTCGGGCATCCTGGTAAATACTTTGAAAGCCTCAGCATTGCAGCCTCTCGTTCCTCCTGGATGCTGTTAAAGGGTGTGCTGTAAAGGGAGGGCATCTCCTTGCATTGATTCTCCTCCATCGATGGGACCTGTGTTGAACAAAGGAAGATAAAATGGATCAGCCCCCATCCCAAATCCATCAATTTCAAGCCTGTGTGTGTGTGTGAAACCAGCACAGTCGTTAGAGTTGCCAGACGTAGGTTTGAATCCTAGAGAAGCCTCTCCATGGCACTGGTACCCTGAAACCACACGAGACTCAGCTTCCTTTGCTTGCAAAATGGAAATGTGAATCCCTCACTCATAGAGTTGTAAGCAAGGAATGAGATCATGAAAATAAGTGATTGGCTTAATAAATATCAAGATTCTCATCAAATCTTAGTTTCCTCTCCTTGCCCTTCCTTGCAGGCAAAGCTGATGTCTACCTCTCTCTGTTCTCTGGATTCTGCCTCAACCTCCACCTTGGATGTGATCACAGGTTCATCTTCATCTATCACTTCAGCATCCTCTTTTCCTCTCTGCTGTCTTCCTCTCCTCCACTTACTATCTTGCTCAATGTTCTATATCTTTTCTCTAAAAATTCCCACCTTAGCATGGTTATGCCAGCAGGTGACTGCCCTACCCTGTTAATCTCATCACCAAATACTTTGAAGATGAATCTGCACTCGCTCCTCACCCATCTTCAGCCACCCGATAAGTAGCATCATCTGATTTCTATCCCCACCATTTACTGAGAAAGGCACATTGCCAGGTCTGCCTAGCTGCCTTTCCTTAGGCTTCAGCCTTTTTTTTGGTGGCTTTGAAGCGTTTGATGGTCAGTTCTCCTCACTCCTGATAAGATGTCCTTTGTCCTCTTTGCCACTGGCATAACGTCTCTTCCTTATTATTACTGGGAACTTCCATTTGGGCTCTTCCATCTGCCTTCATTTTCCCGTTCCCCACATGCAGGCATGGCTCAAGGTTCTGACCAGGCTCCTATAGGAAACATGCATGGCTAGGCCAGGGGCTATGTCAAATGTTTTCTGTAAAGAGCCAGGTAGTGAATGTCATAGGCTCTGCAGGCCACATGGTCTGTGTTACCTGCCACTCTAGCCTGAAACAGCCATAGATAATATGCGAGTGAATGAGTCAGGCTGTGTTCCAATAAAACACTATCTACAAGAAGAGGAGGTGGGTCAGACTTGGCCCATAGCTTGTAGTTGCCTACCCCTGGTCTTATGGAAAGAGCATAAACCTGGTTTTACAATCAGATATAGCTGGTTTTACAGTCTGGCTCCATCACTGCCTAGTTCCATTATGTCGGGCAAGTTACTTAACCTCCATACACCTTATTATCCTTACCTGTAAGAGAGGGGAATAATAATAATGATGATGATGATAATACTTTCCTCATGGCCTTGTTGACAGGGTGAAATGGGATAATGTGCAACCCTAGGGCCTGGTTCAGTGAATCTTAGTGTTCTTTTCTCCTTTCTTCCTCTCTCCCTCCCTTCCTTCCCCCGCTCCCTCCCTTCCCTCTCTCCCTCCCTCCCTCCCTCCCTCCTTCCATTCCTTCCTTCCTCCCTCCCTCCCTCCCTTCCTTCCTTCCTCCCTCCCTCCCTCCCTCCCTTCCTTCCTTCCTCTCTTCCTTCCTTCCTAACTCTCCCAATCCCTTTTCTCTCTACCTCCTCACCCTCTGTAATCTCATCCACATGTTTCTCACCCCTAACCTCTCCCTCCACATCTGATCTTTCTTCTGAGTTTAAAATCTGCACATTCAATGCCAGTTAGGTAGTTCTGCTCATACACCATTTGCATATCAAACTCTGCATGTTCAAAAGAATATGAATCATCGTAAACAAACTCATGCCTTCTTCTGACCCCCCTCATTCCAGGCCCCGGGGGCACTTTCTGAAGTCTTTGACAATGCCACCCCTGACCCACTGTGGAACAGGACAGGCTGTTCTCCACTCATGCAGTCTCTGCTCTTCTCCTCTCCCCTCCATGGCCATCATTTCAGCTTGAGCCCTTTTATTACCTGCCATCTGAGCTTGCTGAATGACCTCGATGTCTTTCAGCTGCTTCTCTCTCATCCATTCTGCACATGATGCTGAGTCACTCTTCTACAGGCAAAGTTTGATCATGCTGCTCTCTGGTATGTAACGCCATTGAAGGCTCCTCCCTCCTCACCTAGTGTCAGAATCCTCATCTGGTGATCAAAGTCCTGCACAGCCAGCGCTGAAGACCCCGACCCCCAGTCAAATGTGCCTGCTCAGCTTTTCCTGGACACCCTAATTGTTTCGTTTCTGCAGTCCTTCCTTTTGCCTGGACTGCCCCTCTCCCCACCACTCACCACTGCTTGTCCCTGTGCCATCTCTGCTTGTCACGTTCTTACCTGTTCCTCAGGAGCCTGGCCAGAACCACACACAGCACGCTTCCCCCAGCCAGGAGGTTTCTGTACCTCCTCTCAGCGTCCAGAGCCCTGGCAAGACTGTGCTTATCTCCCACAATGCATTTTCCCATGGAAACTTGGTGAAGTATCATGCACATGCTTTATCTCTTGCCTTAAATTAAAAATCCCTGGAGAGATTAGAGAAACGTTTGCTCCTCCACACAGCCCTGGCACCGTGTCTACGTGGGGCATGACTCGTTCAGGAGAGGAGGGCTTTTTACCAGGCTCACCTTTGAGCTGACTTGGCAGCTCCACTGGCCTCCTCTGTGGGCAGAGGGGAGAGGCTGCCTGTTGGAAAAAGTCTAAGTGGAGGAACAAGTTTCAATTTCCAAGGCTCAAGGCTGTGAGCCTTCCATGCCTTTTGGCTTTGGTTGGTGTGGGAGCAGGTGTGTTTGTTTCTGTGTGTGTTTCTGGGTGTGTGTGTGGGAGGTGTGAGTGTGTGGGGAACGTGTTTGTGTGTGCATGAACATATGTGTAGTAGAAGAGGGTGTGTGTATGTGTGTGTGTATGTGTGTGGGGTGTTGGTGTGTGTGTGTATCCTTCGGGTGTGTCGTCTTGGACACCCTATTAAAAAAGGACAAGAGTCTTCATCTGACTTAGCCTGGGGACTTCCCTTTATCTGCAGGAAATGACCAAGAAGTGGAAAATGGAGAAAGAAAAAATCTGAAAATACAGCAACCAAGTGGTAAAATGAAATGGCATTCTGTCTCTCTCAGAGCACAGTTGGTCTATAAAAGTGAGCCACGGCCGGGCGCGGTGGCTCAAGCCGGTAATCCCAGCACTTTGGGAGGCCGATACAGGCGGATCACGAGGTCAGGAGATCGAGACCATCCTGGCGAACATGGTGAAACCCCGTCTCTACTAAAAAGTACAAAAAAACTAGCTGGGCGAGGTGGCGGGTTCCTGTAGTCCCAGCTACTCGGGAGGCTGAGGCAGGAGAATGGCGTAAACCTGGGAGGCGGGGCTTGCAGTGAGCTGAGATCCGGCCACTGCACTCCAGCCTGGGCGCCAGAGCGAGACTCCGTCTCAAAAAAAAAAACAAGGTGAGCCACTATAAAAGTGGGTTTCAGCCCTGAAACTTCCTGGGAGGAGCCTCTGAAGTTTAGCGGCCACCCTGCCCCCTTGTCTCTGGAGAACCGCAGAGGCTGTGGGTGGAGGGCTTGCGGGGCAGCCAGGCCCCTGCCTTGTTCTGACCTGTCATGGGACCTCCTCATCTCTGGGGCAGGGTGGGGGCAGGTCCTATCAACCTCATTGTTTTTTTTCTTTTCTTTGGGATGGAGTCTTGCTCTGCCGCCCAGGCTGGAGTGCAGTGCCACGATCTTGGCTCACTGCAATCTCTGCTTCCCGGGTTCAAGCTATTCTCCTGCCTCAGCCTCCCAAGTGGCTGGGATTACAGGCACACGCCACAATGCCTGGCTATTTTTTGTATTTTCAGTAAAGACCCGGTTTCACTATGTTGGCCAGGCTGGTCTCCAACTTCTGGCCTTAAGTGATCCTCTGGCCTTGGCCTCCAAAAGTGCTGGGATTATAGTCATGAGCCATTGTGCCCGGCCTCAACCTCATCCGACAGAGCCTCTGAAGGCTGAGCTAGGAATGTGGGCGTCAGCTCTGAATGCAGGGAACCCACATTCTTCCCTTTTACCCCGCTCTGAGAATGAGAACTAGCAAAGCCAGTTACAATCTGCCCGTAAATCATGAATATGTCTGGCGTTGACATGCAGACCAAAGGTTGTAGGCTGTAGGGGAACTGAGATGAGCTGCTTTTCAAATATTTTTTGGCATCAGAAGCTTGTGTTCATGTAAAGTCTTATGTGACAGTTTAATGTGCAAAGCTGCTGAGAGCTCCACTGTTCTGGGTGAAATGTGTGTTGTGGGGTGGGTAGGGCTGCTGGATTCCTGTCCCCTCACTCTCCCCCTTACCCCAGGACCAATTCCCTTCCAGGGACATTGGCAGAGCACAGTTTGAAACCTCCCTTAGAAACTACATCTTTTTTTTTTTTTTTGAGATGGAGTCTTGCTCTGTCGCCCAGGCTGGAGTGCAGTGGCACGATCTCGGCTCACTGCAAACTTCGCCTCCCAGGTCCACGCCATTCTCCTGCCTCAGCCTCCGGAGTAGCTGGGACTACAGGTGCCTGCCACCACGCCTGGCTAATTTTTTGTATTTTTAGTAGAGACGGGGTTTCACCATGTTAGTCAGGATGGTCTCGATCTCCTGACCTCGTGATCCGCCCGCCTCAGCCTCCCAAAGTGCTGGGATTACAGGCATGAGCCACCATGCCCGGCCAGAAACCACATCTTTAACTCTAAAGGGAAGTAAAATGACTCGCCCAAGGCCATGGGGTGGAGGAGGGTTGGGCAGCCCCATAAGTGGGCAACGTCCTGAACAGCAGGTCTCAGCACACACGAATCTGTCCCTCTGGGCCATCCCTGAAATGTGTCAGGGGATGGCGGTTCGGTAAAGCATACAATAAAGAACTTATTAAAACTTCCAAAGTTTCTTTGAACCAGGACAAAACCCTGGCATTCTGTGGCAGCATCCATTCTCATATCTACTGAAAAATCCTAATGTACATTGCCATTAGAATTGATCATAATGCTTCAGGGCCTCACCCTCCGTAATGTGCTGGCTACCTGCGTCGTGACTGACGCTTTATTTAGTCATCACTTGCATAGTGCTGAACAAATATTAATCCGCCTAATCTGTGCAACATCCTTATGATGTAGTGGCTATTATTAGCACCATCTCCATTTTACATATTTGGAGTAATGGGGCGTGGAGAGGTGAAGTAACTTGCCCCAAGTCACGTTGCTAGAAAGGAATAAGACTGGATTCAAGCCAGGCAGTCTAGGTATGGCCCATGCTCTTCAACGCTGGGCTACTGAACTTCTGTTCAATGAGGGAAGGCTGTTCAGGGCCCGGAGCCTCACACGGGGGGTTCTGTGTTGTTTGGGCACTTGTCTTGGCTCCCAAAATGGGTTTCAGCTGGTAATAATCGTAACCATAATAATCTATACTGTGGCTGGGGTGGTCTTTTGGAAACATAGGTCCAATTACGTTAAGCCCCTACCTCTGCTTATATCTCTTCAATGGATTCTTATTGTTCTTCAAGTAATGACCAAAATCCTTCAGAAGGCCCTCGAGGCCCTGCGAGACCTGGCCTTTGTCTACCACAGAGCTCCAACTCTCTCCGACATTTGCTCTCTGCCCTTCAATCTCCCTGTCGTCTTTTATTTCCTGTTATCCCAGGGCCTTTGCCCAAGCCATTGCCTCTCCCTGAAAGACTTTCCATTCACCTCCCACCCTTCCTTTGGCATTCAGCCTAACATCACCTCCTCCAGGAAGCCTTCCCTGACTCCATCTTCTGGGTCAGTTTCTCTATTGAATATTCTTGTGGGAGGATGCTCCTCTCCTTCCTAGTGCAGACCTGACTTTGTTATTATACTTCTGTAAGTGTGAATCTTTGGTGAGTGTCTGTCTTTCTCACCAGATGGTAAAGCCCCCGTGTCGTGTCTTTTTTTTTTTTTTTTTTTTTTTTAATTGAGACAGGTCTCACTCTGCCACCCAGGCTGGAGTGCAGTGGTGCAATCTCTGCTCCCAGCAGCCTGTACCTCCCGGGCTCCAGCAATCCTTCTGCCTCAACCTCCTGAATAGCCAGGTTTACAGGTGTGCATCACCATGCATGGCTAATTTTTTTGTATTTTTGGTGGAGATGGGGTTTCACCATGTTGCCCAGGCCGGTCTTGAACTCCTGACTTCAAGTAATCTACCCACCTCGTCCTCCTGAAGTGCTGGGATTACAGGCGTGAGCCACTGTGCCTGGTCCATGCGTCTGATTTCTTATCCCCAGTGTCTTGCACAGTGCCTGACACATTCCAACGTACCAGCACACAAATCAGGGCCCCTTTTTGCTCTGAAGTTTCATGATGCAAAGTGTGAGTTGACCCCCACCACTACCAATTTGAGAGACACCAAGGTACTTCACATTCGGACTCTGGGTCAGTTAACTCATCCCAGATTATGCATTTTGTATGCTTGACATCTGGTGTAAGAACCACATCAATTGTACAGCCTTTCCCTGCCTTATCTCTTTTTGATCCTTGCAGCAATAAGGGCTGAAACTATTCTCTTCATCTTATAGATGACAATCCCATGGCTCAGAGAGTGCAACCTGGCCAACATCACCCAGCTAACAAGTGTCGAAGATCAGAGTGGGACTGACTGCTCATCTCCTTCTACCTCATTTACTAGGTATGGGCTTACCTTACGCTACTGAGATCTCCTAAGTTTGCTGCTCTTTTCTCTGAGTTCTAAGAGTCAGGTGTAATCCCCCACAAAACACACAATCATTGTTTCCTTCTTTCAACTCAGCAACGGCCTTTGCTCTTACTTCTGGTCACGGAGTAAGAAATGGGAGTGCCTGGAAACACCTGCGTGCAGGTTGGGCCCACCTGGGGAGGAGGGTACGGCTGCCCAAAGAACTAGGGCTCTGACTTCAGTCCCCTGGAGAGAGCTGTCCATCTCTAATTCAGCGTTGTCAGGACCAGATCACTCTATCCCTGGGACTCTGTCTTGATGTGAAAAAATCTTACAACTATCTGCCTCTTTGGTTGCACGCAATAGACTGAGGTGTGACGCGCAACTCGGCTGATGAAATCCACGAAGCCAAAGTCCCCTGACTTCTGGGTCTTGGAGAGTGGCTGGGCACATGTATTGGCTGCGTGTGTGTGTGAGTGAGGGTGGGGTGGGAACACTGCAGAGACAGGAGTTGTGTGCACTGAGTGAGCATGGAGGCAAAGTAGTCCCTACCCCCCTTCATGTATCCCATCTGGGCAGGTGGAAGAGGAAGTGAATACGAGGGGCCGTTCTGGGTGGTTCTGCTCTGTTTGCTTTTACCATAGCCCGGTTCACACCCCTTCATGCATGCAAGGGCACAAGAGTCATTGGGGAACTTTCCATCCTCTCCCGTGCTAAAGACTTTTCTCCCCAGCAGAGATTCTTCCCAACAGAGAACCCAGATGGGGTCTTTGTCTCCCCAGGTTCCAAGCTAAAGGGATAATTTCCCATTCTGCCTGGTAGGCAGGATCATTCGTGGCCTATCAGGGGTGGAAGGGGCTGTTGAGACTCTCTTCCCAGCCTCCGTGAGGAAAACGGCCCAGAGGAGAAAACACCTGCCCCACGTCCTCTTGGCTGGCCACCCCAGCGGGACCTGAGGCCGGGATCACAGGATCCCCAGTCGGGACGCAGTGTCCGGCTACTTGCTCTTGCAGCCTCAGCAGGCCTGGTCTTGCCCCTGCTTGTCCAGGCCTCTCTGGCCACCCTGCCAGGTAGGTCTTACGTGCACTCACCTCGTCCCGGCGGGGCTTGCTAGGTGGAAGCGGCAACATGTTGCTGCCCAAGAGCCCCAGGTCCACAGACATGTCTGCGTACGGCACCTGCGTCTCACCTCCTCTTCCCATGACCAAACTACAGGTCCAGTTTCTCAGGAGACACCTCGATGTTGAGGGAATACCAGATGACCCAGAACAGTAGGCTGAAAGCCAGGATCAGGGCACCTGTGTAGACGAAGAAGTCCCAGTAACTCAGGGAGGCCAAGATCCCCAGCAGCAAAAAGACCAGGCCGACCACATCCAGCAGGAGGGCGAGGACCAGGAAGAGCACACAGCGCCCTGGATGGCATCTTCCCCACAGACTCCCCAGGAGCATTGCCCAGGAGGAGCGGGAGGAGCCCAGCTGCACTCCCGGGGGTGATTTGCATGGGAGGGTGGCAGTCCTGCCTGCTGCTGCCTTCTCTGCCTGCTGGGTGTGAGCAAATGAGCCAGCCGGCGCGTCTTGGAGCCACAAGGAAGTACACGTGGGTCTTACCTTTATGAGCACGGCAGCCAGTGGGGCAGGATATTTCTTAACTGTTTCATGGCTCAGGAATGATCTGGACCCAAACAGCCTGACATCCTTGTTAATTGGGCTGGTCATTGCTGGGGTCAACAATCCACGTGGCAGAGGAGTCAGGGTGCCCTTGGATGCATCTGCCAAGTCGGTGGTCCCGTGATTCTGGGGGAGGGGCCGTTCTTTGCCTTGTTCTCTAACCTGGGAGCCAGAGAGCCTGAGTGCACTGTTTCTGAGACACAGCTGCTGTTTCTAGTACAGGGGGGTGGTGTGGCGGAGTTTCCATTCCTCTTCACCTCTCTGCCCTACTCTCTCCCTTGCGGGGAAAGGTTTTATGTAGAGGACACAGACAAGAGTTTGTAACATCGATCGATTTTGAAGTGTTGCTGTAAGAATTGGCCCGTATTAGCAAGAGAAAGTTTGCCTTCTTGTAGAGGCCTCGCTCTGCAGACAGAAGGATCTGAGCTCCCTGGGATCATAGACAGTAAGGATAAGGGCGGGAAAGGGGCAGAGATGGAAAAGACATCTTCCCCATCCACCCCACTTCAGGTCAACCTCACTCGACACAGACATTGAGCATCCAGGGAAATGCCGATTCCTCAGGTTCTGGATCTACTCAAGATTCTCAGTACAGTTGTCCCTTGTTGTCTGTGGGGGATGGGCTCCAGGACCCCTGGGGACCCCAGAATCCACAGATGCTCAAATTCCTTATATAGAACCTTTGCGCAGCTGGGTGCAGTGACTCAAGCCTGTAATCCCAGGGCTTTGAGAGGCCGAGGTGGGTGGATTGCTTGAGCTCAGGAGTTTGATACCAGCCCGGGCAACATAGGGATATCCCGTCTCCACAAAAAACACAAAAATTGGCCAGGTGTGTTGGTGTATGCCTGTAGTCCTAGCTACTCAGGAGGCTGAGGCAAGAGGATTGCTTGACCACAGGAGGTCAAGGCTGCAGCAGTAAGCCGTGATTATTCCACTGCACTCCAGCCTGGGAGACGTAGTGAGTGAGATCCTGTCTCAAAAAAAAAAAAAAAAAAATCCCAAACAAAAACCAAAAAACTACCTATGTACATCCTCCCCTGGGCTTTAAATCATCTCTAGATAACTTATAATACCTAATACAAAGTAAATGCTACGCAAATAGTTGTTCTACTATATTTTCTATTCATGTTTTTGATTGTTGTATCATTATTTATATTTGTGGTTTTTCTGAATATTTTAGGTTCATGGTTGGTTGAATCTGCAGACATGGAACCCCCAGATACAGAGGGCTGACTGTATTACTATTTTTACACACACAAGCACACTCACATACATGTTTCCTGCTAAAATACTATGCCATATTTACGAGCAAAAGGAAGCAAATTGAAACCACTTGCTATTTCAGTATCCAGAGCTAATTAGCACAAACTCCTTGGGATGCATCCTGCAGAACCGTAAACATCCTTCTTCCTTACAGAAATGGGCGGCCTCATACTCTAAGTTCCATAGTCTGCGTTCCCTCTCATAATACCTGGCCATTATAGAAAATCGCTAACCATGGCCCCGCTCCAGGTGACTGGCCAGGCTGTGAGGTGCCCCCTCCACCTCTGCCCCCGTGTATCTTTCTTACTCTCGTTTCCCAAAGTTACCACTCCTGTGTGTTGAGGCAGCCTCGGTATTTGCACAGCTGAGAGAGACCCACTGGGATGTTTGATGCAAAGCCAGGTGAGTCTGGCGCCCTGGAGGGGGGCAGGCTAGAAAGAAAACAAGGGAGATGAAAGTGAGTAGGGAGGGTGACTCCAAGTGTGGGAACCAGAAACTGCCTGGGTGGAGGCAGGCGTGGACGAGGGGCAGGTGATCAGAGAGCAGTTTGCTCCAGCCCCGTTAGCAAGAAGAACACCACCACCCTCTTCTTCCCACGGAGATCCTTCATGACTTGCTCACTTCCCAAGGCTGGATCCACAGCTGGAAATAGCTGCATGGTTTGCCAGGGCCACCGTAGCAAAGCACCACAGCCAAGGTGGCTCGAACAACAGAAATGTATCATCTCCCAGTTCTGGAGCCTGGAAGTCCTGAGACCAGCGTGTCTCCAGGGTTGGTTCCCTTGAGGGCTGTAACGGAGAATGGGGTCTAGGCCTCGGCCCTAGCTCTGGGTGGTTTGCTGGCCATCTGTGATGTTCCTGGCCTTGTAGATGCACCACTTTGATCTCCACCTTTATCTTCACATGGCGTTCTCCCTGTGCGTATGTCTGTGTCCACCTTTTCCCCCGTTATAAGAAGCATCATCCTGCTCCAGTATGAATTCATCCTAACTAATTAGATCTGCAAAGATCCCACTTCCAAATAAAGTCCCACTCTGAGTTACGGGGGGTTAGGATTTCAGCATATGAATTGGGAGAACAGAATTCAAGCCACAGCCCATAGCAATAGTTAAAAGTTTTGTTTGTTTATTTGGACATCCTTTGATTTCTAGCCCGTATAGATAGAACATTTAGACTCTCAAACCAAGTTTTCGGAAAAAAACATAATTGCAAAGTCAGCACCCCATTGATTGTGGCCCGCCATGCCACCAGGCACCAGGACAGATGCTTCAACCCCTCCCCGTCTCCCCTGGGGACACGGAGATGCTGTTGGCTATCTCTGCGTCCCTAGGTGAGAAGCTGAGAAGGTGGGGTCTTCTTGCCCTGCTTGGGTTCTGGCTGCAGTTCCTTCTGTTCACCAGGCCAAAGTGCTCATTCTCCAAGAGTGGGTAACCCTAAGTGACCCCTACACATTTTGAAGTTTGAGCTGAAGTGGGATTTAAATTAAACCAATATTATTAGCACCTACTATGGGTCAGGCAGTGGGATCAAGATCGAGTATGATCTTGATCTTGGCCTAACATCACCGAGATAACACGCTAAGAGTGGAGGCGATAATTAACACATGAATGATATAATTTCAGATTATATTGCAATTTAATAATTTCAGAAAAAATTGCAAAAACAGGGAAGTATAAGACAGTAGACATCTGTTGCATTCCTCTGGACGTTTGCTTTCTGAACCATAACACAGCGTGGAAGACACAGGCGGACGCCTAGCCCCTGGCCTATAACTTCCAGTTTGGTCACCGAGGGCCCCTCTGTCTCTCTCCTTCTGAGATTTTTGCTGGGCTTTTGGGGCTGCAGCCACCCCTGTGCCTCTGAGAGGTCTGTCTTTCTGCTGCTGCCTCACAGCTCTGCCTCTTCTCGGCAATTGAGACTTTGTCACTTCCATGGCAAAGTCATCATGATTTGTCATCTGTGATGTCACCAGATGACAGCCTCTCCATGACCTGGATCCTAAAGGGCAGGTGACTGAGACCAGGATGGACTAGCCAGGTGCTCAGCTGACCCAGCGTCACAGATCCCAGACCTGACTGTATGAATGACAAAAGCCCTATCCCCTCCTGGGTGGCAGGCATAGAAGGTGGGCGGGTCTAGCCGTACTAGTCCGTTCATTAGGCTTGCCTGCCTTTTCATAAGGCCTACAGAGCTTAGTAGAGTGCCTGGCTGTACCACTCACCTGCTGTGTGACCTTGAGCCAGGCCAGTCACTTACCCTCTCTGTGCCTCAATTTCCTCACAGGGTTACTGTGAGGCTTAAGTGAGTTCATGGGTGTGAAGTGCTCAGAACCCGCCCTCTGTAAACAGGGACAAGTGTTATTGTTGTGGTTGCCACTGGGATCTTTACATTTCTGCCATGATGCTTCCATAAGGAGAACCCCAGGTTGGAAGGCATCCATCCGTGACTCTCTGGCACCATCCTTTTCTCCCCTTTACCAACCTCGGCTTCACTTGGTTGCAGCTGCCCATCCCTTGGCCTCCCCATACTACCCTCACTAAATCTATTAGGACATGCAGTGCCATCTCACCATTCTTAGGTACAAATCCTTTATTTTCATGAAATCCCCTTCCCAGACCCATTTTATCCTTCAGATCCCTTACCTCTACCAAAGTGGCTCTTTATCTTCACCATCCTCAAATCCCTCAACGCTCCCTACTCTCGTAATCCAGTGTTTATCAAGCCTCACTTGTTGTCTAAGTGTACCATCCCTGCAATCTACGTCTCTTACTTATTATAGAATATTATATTCGTTTGTTAATACTATATTATTTTGTTAATTTTTAGAAATGGATTTGTTGTCTCTACTAAAAAAATACAAACAAATTAGCCAGGCATGGTGGCTGGTGCCTGTAGTCCCAGCTACTCGGGAGGCTGAGGCAGGAGAATGGCGTGAACTCGGAGGCAGAGCTTGCAGTGAGCTGAGACTGTGCCACTGCACTCCAGCCTGGGTGACAGAGCGAGGCTCCATCTCAAAAAAAAAAAAAAATGGATTTGTTAAAACTGCAATCAGTTATTGTCACCATCAGTGAAACACTGGTGTGACTTAGACAGAAAGTACCCGGGAATAAATACACTGAACACAAAACAATTGTAATTAAATCAGACCAGGGGTACTCAAACTTTTTCTGTATTGGGCCAGATAGTAAACGTTTTGGGTTTTGCAGGCAATCCTGTTGGTCTCTGTTACAACCATTCAACACTGTCATTATAGCGTGATATGGTTTGACTTTGTGTCCCCACCCAAATCTCATCTCAAATTATATTCCACATAATTCTCGTTATCCCCACCTGTCAAGGAAGAGACCAGGTAGGGGTAATTGGATCATTGGGGTGGTTTCCTCCATGCTGTTCTTGTGATAGTGAGTTCTCACAAGATCTAAGGGGCTCGTCCCCCTTTGCTGGGCACTTCTCCTTCCTGCCTCCTTGTGAAGAAGGTGCCTTGCTCCCCCTTCCCCTTCCACCATGATTGTAAGTTTCCTGAGGCCTCCCCAGCCTTGCTGAGCTGTGAGTCAATTAAACCTCTTTCCTTTATAAATTACCCAGGCTTGGGTATGTCTTTATAGCAGTATGAAAACAGACTACTGCATGGTGAAAGAACCAGAGATGAGATGTAAATGAATAACTGTGGCTGCGTTCCAATAAAACTTTACTGTAATCCCAGCACTTTGGGAGGCTGAGATGGGCAGATCACCTGAGGGTTAGGAGTTTGAAAGCAGCCTGTCCAAATGGTGAAAACTTGTCTACTAAAAATACAAAAAATAACTGGATGTGTTTGCCCACGCCTGTAGTCCCAGCTACTCAAGAGGCTGAGGCAGGAGAATCGCTTGAACTAGGGAGGTGGAGGTTGCAGTGAGCCGAGATCGCACCACTGCACTCCAGCCTGGATGACAGAGTGAGACTCCAACTCCAACAAAACAAAACAAAACAAAACAAAACACCTTTACTTACAAAACCAGGCAGTAGGCCAGATTCGCTGATTTCCAGATTAGACATTGTTGCCTACTGAAATTGCTCTCTTTCTCAAATAAAGGCTGAAGACTCACAGAGTTTAGAGAGGTAGATAATATCACCAACCAGCGGCTTTGTCTTGGAAGTCATAGGAAAGATTGAATGAAAATTGAGATGGCTATGCCTTTTAATGTGAGCCTGTGTGCCAGCTGAAATCACTTCCCATACTGCCAGGGATGTAGTGCCAGAATTTGGAAAAATGTTGACCCTGATCAACGCTCTCCAATCAATCTTCATTTACTCCTCCTTTTTCTCAGGGTGGGACTTAGGGTCAGTATTTTCGGAAATGTATTCTTTCTTAACTTAGTGACCCCTGACAATTTTCAGAGCTCTTCATTCCTCCTCTGTTAGGCTACCAGAGGGTCTTATAAGAATTCCCCCAATTGTGCTGCCTGGACCTCTGTTATCCATGCTCGAGGACCCTCCCTCCAGCTCAGGAAACTCTAGCCCTCTTCTCTGGTTTTCCTGTCTTATTCCCCACTGGGCTGACCTAAACCTTCATGACTCCCGCCCAGATCTCAAAAGCATCCTCCCATTACCACCTCCTTGTTGCTCATCACCTTCCTTTTCTCCAGGTTGGTAACCTTACCCCTTTCAGCAGACAATAATATTTCCATGCATTTGTGTTGCACTTTATGTACAATGGACATCAATCTACATCCAGCATCTCCTTGCCTCCCTGCAGCCCTGTTCCTCTTCCAGAGTTGAAAGCTGTTAAGACAGTTGCCTAGATTCAGCCAGCAAGTAGGCAACAGAGCTGCAATTGGAACCTGGTCCTGTTGTCTAATGGGCATTAATTACGAATACCACTCCTCTCCCTTTCCTGTCCCCCACCCTTGTGCCAGTTGTCTCCCAAATCCTCAGAGAATCAAGTTAGTTTCTTTCTTATTCCCATTTAATGAATTTTGGTTCTTTTTGAGATGGAGTCTCACTCTATCGCCCAGGCCAGGCTGGAGTGCAGTGGCATGATCTTGGCTCACTGCAACCTCTGCCTCTTGGGTTCAAGAGATTCTTCTGCCTCAGCCTCCCGAGTAGCTGGCATTACAGGCACATACCACCACACCTGGCTAATTTTTGTATTTTTAGTAGAGACGGGATTTCACCATGTTGGTCGGGCTGGTCCCAAACACCCGACTTCAGTTGATCAGCCTGCCTTGGCCTCTTAAAGTGCTGAGATTACAGGCATGAGCCGCTGTGCCTGGCCTTTAATTAATTTTTTAATTAAAATTATTTAATTGTAGAAAATGTATGTGACATAACAATTTGCTGCCTTAACCATTTTTAAGTGTACAGTTCAGTGGCATTAAGTGCATTCACATTGTGCCACTATCGCCACCATCCACCTCCAGAACATTTTTATTGTCCTGAAATGAAGCTCTGTGCCCATTACATACCAACCCCCCAGACTCCCTTCCCATAAGCCCCTGCAACCACCATTCTGCTTTCTGTCTTTATGAGTTAGACTACTCTACCTACCACATGTAAATGAAATCATACTATACTTGTCCTTTGGTAATTTGCTTCTTTCGCTGAGTATAGTCCTCAAGGTTCATCTACGTTGTAGCATGTGTCAGAATTTTCTTCTTTTTAAGGCTAAACAACGCTCCATTGCGTGTATTTACCACATTTTATGTATCCATTCACCTGTGGATGGACACTAGGGTTGCTTCTATCTCTTGGCTATTGTGAATGATGCTGCTATAACCATGGGTCTATAAATATCCATTTGAGTCCCTACTTTTGATTCCTTTGGGTACAAGTGTATATACCCAGAAGTAGAATTACTGGATCATATGGTAATTCTATGTTTAATTTTTTTTTTTTTTTTGAGACGGACTCTTGTTCTGTTGCCCGGGCTGGAGTGCACTGGCGCTATCTCGGCTCACCGCAACTTCTGCCACCTGGGTTTTTTTTTTTTTTTTTTTTTTGAGACAGAGTCTCGCTCTGTCGCCCAGGCTGGAGTGCAGTGGCCGGATCTCAGCTCACTGCAAGCTCCGCCTCCCGGGTTCACGCCATTCTCCTGCCTCAGCCTCCCGAGTAGCTGGGACTACAGGCGCCCGCCACCTCGCCCGGCTAGTTTTTTTTTTTGTATTTTTTAGTAGAGACGGGGTTTCACCGTGTTAACCAGGATGGTTTGAACTCCTGACCTCGTGATCCGCCCGTCTCGGCCTCCCAAAGTGCTGGGATTACAGGCTTGAGCCACCGCGCCCAGCCGCCACCTGGGTTTAAGTGATTCTCCTGCCTCAGCCTCCTGAGTAGGTGGGATCACAGGTGCGTGCCCCCACGCCTAGCTAATTTTTGTATTTTTAGTAGAGACAGGGATTCACATGTTGGCCAGGCTGGTCTTGAACTCCTGACCTCAGGTGATCTGCCTGCCTCGGCCTCCCAAAGTGCTGGGATTCCAGGCATGAGCCATCACGCCCGGCCTACGTTTAATTTTTGGAGGAACCCATTCTCATTCGAGGATCCCATTCGTTTTCCACAGTGGCTGCAGGATCTTACAATCCCATCAGTGGTCTAGGAGAGTTCTAGTCTCTTTACATCCTCACCCAAATTGGTTGTTTTCGGTTTTCTTGGTAATAGTTATCTTACCCTAAAGTGAAAACTGGATTCCTATTTACTTTTATAATAGTCCCCATTACATTGATTCAAGTAGTTTGTTTAGTTCTCTGCCTCCGTCATGAGGCTGGACATCCAGCACCTGATGTTCATCGAGTAGATTCATTCTTTATAATTCCTGGGATATTCCCAGTTTATTGGAAACGCTGAGGTTGCTTCACCAAATCTTCCCCAACTCTACTCAGCTCTACCCAAAGTCCCTCTGTGTTGTTCTTCTCTTCCTTCCCCCCACGTCCGGGGAAGGAGTCTCCCAGCTACCCCCTATCAAAGCAAATTGCTTCCACGATAATACCTTGAAGTCCTATCACGCAGGGAAATCCAGTGCTTCAGGGATCTACTGCGATTGTGGATCCCTTCCACACCTGTGTATTTTTGCTGCCTGTTTCTGCTGACACTCAGCTCCAAGTTTCATTGCTGGGCACGTTGTACAAGGTGTTGAGATGGAAATCCTGAGGCATCACCACCACGAGAGCAGCTGGGTTAGGTGCTAAAGTCGATCTTTCTGTCACCATTTTCTGGCATCACTGGATTGCCCCAGGAGCAATGAGGTGCAAAGCCTGCTTGCAAAGTTCCAGGGTTCAGCTGCCAGAGGTCTTGGCAATCACCCCCATCCTCCCGCAGCCAGGCCCAGTGCCAAGTTCCAGAGGCCCTGCCCAGGCAGCTCCACCCACAGCTTCAGAGCCAGAGCTTCAGGCCTAACTGCCTCTCTGGCCATGACCTCCTCCTGGAGCTGGGGTCTAGCACTCCTGAGCCGCCGAGATGTCTTTAAAGACGTGCAAAGCCTGGTATAAGTGAGCAAGAGGAATATGGTGCCTGCCTTCAGGGAGCTTAAAGTGGGGAGAGGGAGGAAGAGAAAAGACAGTGGAAAAGCAGACATGAACTAATCATGTAAATTAACACGTAAATATGACAGAGATCAGAGATCAGCAGTCCGAGGTGAAGGACCATGATCTATGAGAATGTGATAAAGAGGGCGCTGACCAAGGCTTCCCTGAGGCTCTGCGGTTGGAACTGACATTCAAAGGATGAGCAAGCGAGGCCAGGGAAAGGGGTGTGAAGAAGCTCCCAGGTAAGGCAGGAGTGTATGAAAGCACTGATGGTGGTAGATGGCCTTGCCGTGTGGCTGGGACAGAGAGGAGAAAGGGACAAAGAGTCATGCTAACATCTTTCTCCTAGGAGTGCTGGGAAGCTGTTGGACAATTTTAATCAGTAGGGGATGTGATCCACATTTTATTTTTTATTTTTTAAATTAAAAAAAAATTTTTTTTATTTGGCCAGGTGCAGGGGCTCACGTCTGTAATCCCAGCACTTTGGGAGGCTGAGGCGGGCAGATCACGAGGTCAGGAGATCAAGACCAGCCTGACCAACATGGTGAAACCCCGTCTCTATTAAAAATACAACAACATGGTGAAACCCCATCTCTACTAAAAATACAAAAAACTAACGAGGCGCATGCCTGTAATCCCAGCTACTTGGGTGGCCGAGGCAGGAGAACCGCTTGAACCCGGGAGGCAGAGGTTGTGGTGAGCTGAGATTGCACCACTGCACTCCAGCCTGGGTGACAGAGCGAGACTCTGTCTCAAAAAAAAAGAAAAATTTTTTTTTTTAAATTTTACTTTAAGTTCCGGGATACATTTGACCCAGAAATCCCATTACTGGGTATATCCCTAAAGGATTATAAATCATTCTACTCTAAAGACGCATGCACACGTATGTTTATTGCAGCACTATTTATAATTGCAAAGACTTGGAACCCACGCAAACATTCCATATTTTTCTAAGGAGGCTGCTGTACAGAGAACAGATTGGAAGGGGCTGAGATCAGAGCGGAGTGTGGCAAGCAGCAAGCACAGTTGCAGCTGAGCCGGTAGGAGGAAGGTGAGGACAGTGAAGACACCTCTCTTTCCACAGAGGTAGATCAATTTGAGAGCCTGCCAGGGGAGTGAAGTCAACAGAACACAGTGGTGGATGCAATGTGGGATGAGGGAAAGGGAAGGGGTCATTGTGGACTACCAGCTTTCTGTTTTGCAAAGCTGGATGCTAATGGTACCTCCCGAGACACTTAACATCAGATCTACCCTCTTAACAGTTTTAAGCGCACAATACACCATGCTGTACAGCATATTTCTAGAATGTATTGGTTTTGTAGAACTACAACTTCACTGTATTTTGATTTACAAACTTGATTTAAAAGCTACTAGACATCATAAGAAATTAGGAAAAAACACAACAGAACACCCTTCAGCCATGTGAACCAAAGAGATCGGGAAGAACAGCCAAATGAGAGGTGTTACCCAACAGGGCTGTGAGTGAGACCAACATGGTGGACTGACAAGGCTCATCGGGCAGCGTGGAGAGGAGAGATGGGAGGTAGAAAGAGGTGAGACGTGGTCTCCAACTCACACTGCTTGCCTTCTCTCTGCAGGGAGCCCCTCTGCCCTTGTTTCCCCCTTCCCTCTTCTGGAATGTTCTATCCAAGATCTTCACGTGGCTGCCTCCTCTTCATTCAGGTCTGAGCACAAACGTTCCCTCTCTAGAGAGGCCTCCTGCAGCCAGAATCCTAAGTAGCCCCCCCTCGTCTCTCTCCTTCACCCGGTTTCTCGGCTGCACAGCCCTCATCTCTCTCTGACATCTTCCTCATTTGATGCTGTCCTTGTTTGTGGTCTGTCTGCTCTTGGCAGGGGGAAGTTCTAGAATGCAGGAACCTTTGTCCGTTTTGTTCACACCCTTCTTCTCCCCAGGGCCCAGCTCAGCACTGAGGCCGTGTGCTCTGGCGCTCCGTAGCTACTCACTGAGCGGATGAATGGAACAGTGTTGTCTTTCAGAGGCCTTATAGGAGAAGGCTTTGTAAGCCATCCCATGCCTTTCCCACATCGGCGTCGGCCTCAAGCCCTGGCCACCCCCTTCTCCTGCACACTGAGCAGGCATTCCTCATTCTCTGGAAGCCTGCGTGGCCTCCACCCACGCCCACCTTGGCCTGTCTCTTCTCACACACACAAGGCTCTCCCAGGGGCCAGCCCCACTCCCTTTCATCTGTTTGTTGGGGTGAGCCTGAAAGCAGCTGCTCTGGCCTTGACCATGGGTCAGGCCTGGTGCCAGTTGCTATTCTGGTTTCCCTGCCTGTCCCAGAAAGGCAGCCACGCCCTCTCTCCCGGGGAATGGCGATTCCTGCAGGCACATTTCACTGGCCTCTTCTTCCCTCTTGACGGCGCCTAGGCACCAGGGGAGTTTGGCAATTGCTCCCAGAATTATTTACTGGAAGTTCTTACCTGACTTTTGTGAGGTTCTTACTCGGATTCTGAGCAAAATTCTAAGTAAAAATGGGCAGGTGCAAATGAGTCTGGGTCTTAAGAGGATCTCTAATAATTACAGTCATGTTACCGGTAAGACCCTGCACTTTGCTGCCAAAATGTTATACCCTTTGTTTGAAATCAGATATCTATGTCCTACCCGAAAGAGTCTATATATGGTTTTACATGTTCAAACGTAAAGCTATTTTTACTGATGATTTGGGAATTCTTGCATTATGGTTGTAGCCTGAAATTCCCTCTTCTTGTGACAAAGATAATAACAATATCTGCATTTTACTGAATACCTACTGTTTGAGTCAGTTCAGGCTGCTGTTACAAAGTGCTATGGACTGAGTGGCTTATATTATAGGCAACAGTCATTTATTTCTCACATTTCTGGAGGCTGGAAGTTCAAAATCAGGCAGCCAGCTTGGCTGGGGTTTGGTGAGGGCCCTCTTCCAGGTTGTAGCAAGTTACTCAGGGTCAAAGAGCTGGGAAGCCCAGAGCGGGTGTGAGACCTGGTGGGCTGCCTCCAGAGTCGACTCTTTTTTTTTTTTTTTCGAGACAGAGTCTCGCTTTGTTGCCCAGGCTGGAGTGCAGTGGTGCGATCTCAGCTCACTGCAACCTCTGCCTCCCAGGTTCAAGTGATTTTCCTGCCTCAGCCTCCCAGGTAGCTGGGATCACAGGCGCACACCACCACAACCAGCTAATTTTTGTATTTTTAGTAGAGACAGGGTTTCACCATGTTGGCCAGGATGGTCTCAATCTCCTGACCTTGTGATCCATCTTCATTGGCCTCCCAAAGTGCTGGGATTACAGGCGTGAGCCACTGTGCCTGGCCCAGAGTCAACTCTTGAACATACATGATGCTGTATATTCGGTAAGGTTAGGTAATCTTAATTTTGACAACTGCAGAGATTGAGACCTGGAAGAGAGAGAGAGACAGACAGAGAGAGAGAGAGAGAGAGAGAGAGAGAGAGCGGTGTCTCCTCCAATACAATTCCTCCCCACCACCCTATTTCACCCATCCCTGCCTCAGCTCTTAGCAGGAGTGAGTGAACCGGACAGGCCATTGATAAAGCTGGGTGCCCTGTGTGAACCCCACTCTTCCCTGTCCACCACCTGGATGTCTAGTGTGAGACAGTTCCTGCAGCTTCAGAGATGGGAGGGCAAGAGGACTTGAACCATCAAAGCCATGATGCTTTGACTTTTTTCTCTATTTCCTCTTTCCTTAGAGACTTGAAGAATGCTTTGAAATGACTGCCAAATATAAAATTTCATTGATTCAGAACTTACTTATGAGAGTCTTTGCTCTAAGTATATCAGTTCAGGACCTAATCAAATCATATTCAAAACTCAGAAGAAGAAAATAACTTCTCCCAGTCATGTTACCTAAGTAGGAATTGCAACTGGCTGCAAGTAACAGACCCAAAATAATGATGACTTAAATAAGATAAAGTTTTATGTTTATCTTCTGTAAGAGAAGCCTGGGGTTGGGCAGTCCAGTTGCTCCCCGGATTTCACGAAGGTCACAGGCATCTTAGAACTTTCTGCTCTACCCTCCTTGACAATGGCTTTTATTCTCAAGGTCAGTCAGTGGTCCCAAGATGGCAGCTGCAGCTCCAGCCATTGGGTCTGCATCCAAAGAAGCAAGAGTGAAGGGACAACAGCATCTGGCAGGTGAAGAGCTTCGGGCCTACAGATAGATTTTTTGGCCTCCACCTAAGTATTTCCAGACACATCTCATTGGTCAACCGTTGTCATGAGGGAGGCTGGGGATCTAGAAGGATCATACTTTAGCCGGGCATATTGCTGCCTTCAGAAAACTAGAGGTTTTATTACCAAAGAAGATGGGGAAAAAGGATATTGAATAAGCAAGTAGTCGTCTCTCACATTTCTTCCAGAAACCCAGATTTCTGGCTTGGGCAATTGGCTAAACTGAGTGGTGGTGTCATTTCCTGAGGCAGGCGACACAGAAGAAAGAAGAGGAGCAATTCAGTCTGAGGCAGGTTGAGTATACACTGCTGGAGGCATTAAGGTGAAGGTTTTTGTCATAGGCAGAACAATGGCCCCCTAAAGATGTCCACATCCAGGTCCCTGGAATTTATGAGTAGGTTACCATACATGGCAAAAGGGACTTTGAGTTGTGATTAAGGGGTGTTATGGGCTGAACTGCATTGTCTCCACATTCATATATTAAGATTTGAATCCCCAGCACCTCAGAATTGGACTGTATTTAGAGACAGAGCGTTTAAAGAGGCCCTGATGAAATGTGTCTGGGGGTCCCTATAAGAAGATGAGATTAGGGAACAGACACGCAAAGAGAAAGGACCACGTGGACACACAGGGAGACTATGGCCATCTGCAAGCCAAACAGAGAGCCCTCAGAAGAACCAAACCTGCTGACACCTTGCTGTTAGACTTCTGGCCCCAAGAACTGTGGGAAAACAAATTTCTTGTGTTCAAGCCATCCAGTTGTGGCATTTTGTTATGGCAGCCTAAGCAGACTCATAAAAGGATTTTAAGATTGGGAGATTATCCTGGGCTATCCAGGGAGGCCCAATGTAAGGTCTTAATATAAGTGCCCAACATACAGCACCACATAGGGGTCCTTATAAATGAAAGAGGGAGGCAGGAGGGTCAGAGAAGAGCTGTGATGACATAAGAACACCATCCGTCTTCTGCGGACGTTGGCTATGAAGATGGAGGGGGCCTCAAGCTGGGGACTGCAGGCGGCCTTCAGAAGCTGGGAAAAGCAAGGAACAGATTCTCCCCTAGAGAATCCAGAAGGATGCAACCCTGCCTGCACCTGGGCTTTAGTCCTGTGAGATCCATGTTGGACTTCTGACCTCCTGAACTGTGAGATAATGAATTTGTGTTGGTTTAAGCTACTAAAGTTATGGTGTTCCTTTTTATTTTACAACCACAATAGGAAGCTAATACTGCATATTCAGTAGGCATTTAGATGTATGTTTTGCAAAGTCACCGACACACAGAGAATAACTGAAGCCACTGTCATGGACAAAATCATTCAGAGAAGTATTTAGAATGAGGAAGAGATGGAATCTAGGGAAGAATCTTCCAGGAGACCAACATTCCAAGAAAGGGAAAAAACTGCATTGCTGTTTCTTTGATGGCTGGATTTCAGGACAGAAGTATAGCCAGATGGGGACACGTGGGGGGACATTGATCCCCCAAAGTGCCTTCCTTAGACATGACAGCTGTACAACACAATTGAAGGCTATGATGTACAGGCTTCCAAGGAAACGGCAAAAAGCAAGACCGTGAAATAGAGGTGTGAATAGAATCAAAATGGCATTGCTTTTTATAGGCTGGGGTCCTCCTACTAACCCATAGGCAGCTCCCAGTCCCCCTCTCCCTCCATCTCCCCATTCCTTTCCTCTTGCATCCTACCTCTGATGTGAACACCTGTCATAGCTCCATTCTAGAGAGCTGGAAAGGCAGCCTGGGGTCAGACTGACATGGGCACACACCCTCTGCATTCCGTCCTCCCTGTCTCCATCCTACTGTATCATAACTGATGATCTCCTTGCTTCTCTCCTCTGTGGACTCTCCTGATTGCTTTCTGAGATGATAGCTTGTCTTCCTCACAGCATCCCCAGTTTTGATGTCTGGTGCATGGCAGGTACTCGGGGCCTTGAAATGCCAGGCTAATAGCTACTCCTGAGGGAGGGATCAGAGACCATGTCTGAGAAAGGCATCAGAGGAAGGGAAGGGCCCCAGGCCCCCCAGGGAATGAGTTGGGCAAAGGCTGCCACAGTAGAATCTGCTTCCCTTCTCTTTCAGGTCTTCCTCCCATGCAACCCCACATTGATTGAAAAAGAGCTCAATATAGTCTACATGATTGTCCGAGGGGCCATTGGCCATCACTCCCCCTCCTCTTTGCAGTTACTTTGGTGGTTTTGCCAGAGAGCCCTGCTGTGCAGTGGGAGATGGTCTTATTTTGGAGGTGACCTTTACCTAAACTTCTTTCTTTTTGGAATAGGAGACCTGGACTTGGAGAAGGCCTGAAATCTCTCTTTCCTGCACCTGTAGTCCACAGAAGTGAGCACTGTCCCTTAGCCATAGAGGACCCTCCCTATGGAGACCAGGGGAAGCTGACCGCACAGACCATGGCTGGGCTGGTGAAGTGCCTGGAGCTCTGTGCAGGTCTGGATAGGAGGAAACGGCCCACAGGAACTGGCCCTCCTTGCAGGTGCCAGGAGCACAGGCTCAGGGCTCCAGGGATGGGGATGGAGGTAGGACCTGGGAGGGCAATTGTCTGTCCTGGTTTCTGCTGGGGGCTTCTTTCTAGGACCTGGTGTAGTAGAGTCAAGGCCCTTCAGTGACCAAGCCCAAGGTCCTTCAGTGACTCCTCTCTAGTCGTGAGAGATAGAGGGAGGGTCTTCTGAGAATGAAGGAACAGGGTAAGTGGCCCCTAAAGCACCTCTGCCTGCGGGAAGACCTGATGCTCAGCAGCTCTTCTCTGAAGAAGTGGTATTGGGTCTTTTAAACGTTTTTTTTTTTGAGATGGAGTCTCCATCTGTTTCCCAGGCTGGAGTGCACTGGCATGATCTTGGCTCACGGCAGACTCTGCCTCCAGGGGTCAAGCGATTCTCCTGCCTCAGCCTCCCAAGTAGCTGGGATTACAGGTGCTTGCTACCACGCCCTGCTAATTTTTGTATTTTTGGTAGAGACGGGGTTTCACCATGTTAGCCAGGCTGGTCTTGAACGCCTGACCTCAAGGGATCTGCCCGCTTCGGCCTCCCACAGTGCTGGGATTACAGGTGTGAGCCCCCACGCCCAGCATGGTATTGGATCTTGATTGCCCCTTTTCTTCTAAGCACTCCCTGTGGGAGGTGGTTTTAGCCTTCTGAGGGGTTATGAACTTGGCCTATAATGTGATGCAATGTGGACACATAACCTGTGTCAGAAGGTCCTGAATCCTCCTGCTGCTCAGTAAGTGAGCCTGGCCCCTGGAACAAAGGCTGGATGTACCAAGGCCACCTTGCTTTGACAGCGTGGTGATTGGAGGCCTCATTCCTGCCCCTGACCATGCCCGTAGCACGGAACCTCATGCCTATGGCCAGAAGCTCCGGGTATGAGAGCACATGAGCTCTGGAGGCAGCCGTGGGCTTACGCCTCTGATCTGGTGCTTACAGGCTGAGACCCGGGACATGTAACTTACTTTTCTAAGCCTCATTTACTTATCTGGAAAAGGTGTTACAAAGGTTTCAATACAGGGAAGAAAAAGAACAAACTAAACTGTGTGAAAGCCCCCAGCACAGGGTCTGGCACAGAGGAGGTACTCAGAATGCGGGTTTCTTCCTGGCTGGTGGCTCCTTTTGTCTTCCCTTCTGGGCTCCTGGCCAGGAATTTTACCCCCGTCCTGGGCCCTTGCCTGGTGTGCCCTCCCAGCCTGTATGGTGACCTCAGCTCCCTTTCCGTTTTCCCCACCTTGATGATGCTGGTGCCTTCTGCTGCTCCTCAGAGGCCTTTAGAGAGTCTGTGGAGGTGGAGGGTGTGGGCGTGGCCTCTGCAGCTACACCAGCTGGGTTTCAATCATACTGTCCTAGCTTGATGTCCCTCTGCCTTACTTATCTCACCTGTAAAGTGAGGATGATGGTAACAGTATTTCAGGACAGGATTTTGGAAAGGATTGAATGAGTCAGTGAATAAAGGGCTTAGATTTTTCTTCAGGCACTTAGTGAGCACCCAATAAACAATCATCATTTCATTCTTCTGCTCTTCAGACACCACCCCAGAATGCTTCCTTGCCAACCACCTCTGATCACCCTTCCTTCTTCTGTCCTCCCCTCCCCAACCTCACCCTCCAAACCCCCCATGGCACAGGGTTGGTGCCACCCAGCAGCATCCCCAGGTACACCCGCTGGGCAGTTTCCTTGCACGTGTTTAATATCAGACATGTTTGGAGCTCTGGGTTTTTGTTTTCCAGTATCCTCTGATCTCTGAGGGCAGGAAACAGTGAGGAGATGGGTATGAGGGTCAAGAAGGGTTGGGAGGCAGGTCATGACTCTGGAAATGTTGCAGGAATTGAAGGAGGAATAAAATATTCTTTGTTCTACCCAGACACACCACCAGTTGCTTTCTTTCTTCCTTTATGGATTGAGCCAGCTAGCGTAAGCAGAAAGTCAAGGCCACAGTGAGTTTGGTGGGAAGCCAAGTGGAAGAGAGTCAGGATTAAAAAGCTGAAGGGGCAGAGGAGGTCAGCCCAGAAGATGGGGAGAAGGGGCTTAGAAGAAAGGAGACCGGGGAGCTGAACTGCACCTGCTCCTTGTGCCTGCACTTGTCAGTTACTGGGGACATTGATAGGCTGATCTTGGAGCAGCTGCCTGCCTTGCCCTGGAACACTGATGCATTCTGGACAGTTCTTTCTCGGTTTCTCTTTTTTTGGTCTCAGTACTTGACTTTTGGGGATGGAAAGAGTTGGAAGCTGCTGGTCTCTGCCCTGTCAGCATCTCAGAGTAGGGTCATCAGTTCCTACAAGATGCCTGAGGAACCATGCACAAAACCCATCCTGTCCATTTTCTCCCAGGTAGCAATCTGGGGAGAAGGATGTGTGGCAATGGAGGGTGGGGTGCATTTTAGAGGAATTAATTGGTGGACATAGTCTTGAAATTCCTGAAGAGAGGAATGAAAACACAGCAGACACTGTTACATTGAATACAATTCAACATTACATTGATTCCTTTAGGCTTCAGGTTAGATCAAACTCTCCCAAACATAATAGCCGTGGGGAGCATGATACAATCTAGTGAGCTGAAAACATGGAAGCTGGTTCTGTCCTTTGACCCACTGACATGAAAAGAGTCATTGCAGGTGATGCTTTGTTGCAGAAATGTGGAGTCTGACCTGGGCTGCATTCCCAGATCAGGTGCATCCATACTTCAGCCTTCCATGGGGCAACAGGCATTGGCAAATACCTCAATGTCCTGCCTCAGTGTGACCCTGGAACATTTCCAGCCCACACTCATGTGGAGGATCCCAGTGGGGATGACAATGGGGATATTTCCTCATGTTTTCTCTGCTGAGAAACTAGCTTGAGTGGGCAGGGAATGGAGGCAGGTACTGCTAGAGTCTGCAGAGTGAATCCAGAACCTGGACTTCTAGAGTTGTGGTTGTCCTCAAACTTCCTTCCACTAAGACATCCGTGATAGCGGCATCCAAATGGGCCCTCCTCATATAGCTGTGCCCAGGCTACAAGCTCCTGGGCAGAGGAAATGAGGCACCCGGAGTATGGGTTTCCAGTGAGTGAGTTGGGGCCCATCCCATTTGCTCCCATTTAAGAACGCATCGAGAAATGCAAGGGTGATATTATAGGGCCAATCTCAAATCTGCATTCATGTCAGAAGAAGAAAAATGATCTGCAATGTTTGTCACTGAGGCACTAAAACTACGATTAATGACACAGCACTTGCAATGCTCCCAAGAGTGGTCCTGACCGCCTGTGTGCAGGGCTAGAGGTGAGCTAGAGACCTGGCCACACTGGCATGGGTCTGCATGAAGGCTATGGCCATCCTGGGTGAACCTCAACGGTCATGAGTTCCCCAAACTCTGACTCCGTGGGTGGGTCAGGTAAGGGGTGGTCCCCATGACAAAAGTGCTTGCATCCATGGATTTTCCCACAGTGCAGAGGGAATAAGGATGGATTCTGGCTCTGCATATGGAACTGCCATGGAGGATGGGGATATCTGGAGGGCCATGGTGACTGGGGAGGCCACAAGGCTGAAGAGTGAAGAGAATTACCTCAAGACAAGGGTGATTCTGGTGCAGGATGCTCTCCTCTCACACCTCATTACCAAATGCTCTCCAGGAGTCTTTGGCTTGGCCTAGGGCAGTGTGACTGGCCCCCTCACAGGTACCACTTCTGTTCCTTCACCTATGGGCCTCTTGATTGCCACAGGGAGTTACAGAAGCACTTACCTCTCAGGGACTCTCTGCTTGGCAGGCCCTCTGGAAACCCACTTCCCGTCTCTACCATAGACCCCAGGAGGCTCTCAATGTGCCTCCAGGAGAAGCTACACTAGGCACTTGGGGAAGAGGTGGGAAGTCAGGCAAGAGAGGGATGAAGTAAAAACATCTGGGAGTCAGACAAGGGGCCGTGCAGTTTCCTAATTCCATCGTGCTTCTCCTTCCCCAAGCTGCTCCTGCACACACACGGCAGCGCCTGCTGCTCCCAATGCTGTTCTTTCCTCTCTTTGGCAACTCTTATCCTTCCTTTCATTTTTGGGTTGGAGGACATGGCCTCCAGGAATTTCTCCGTCCTCTCTCAAGTTTAGGGTAGACGCCTCCTGTGTTCCCACAACCACCTGCATTTTGCTGGTTGGCTTGGCTGCCTCTCTCACCTTGGGAAGCAAGAAGACAGCAGGGATCGTGTCTTGCTCCCAGCCAGGGCTTATCCCAGAGCGGGACACTGAATAAGTATTGACTTTTTTGTTGGGCGGGGGCAGGGATAACAGAAGTTGGAATTTTCTAGCGTGAATTCCATCTCTAGAAACCTACAGATCATTCGGATACGGAACTTGATCCTCTCCATTTTGATCTTGATAGACGTGAAGGGGAAAACAATCTTACAGGATCCCTCCGTATCTTTCCATTTTGCTGTTCTAGACGCAGAGGTAGAGGCAGGGGTAGGAAAGAAATTAGGGCAACGTGCATTCGTCCTCGGCTAACGACCAAGTTCAAAGAAAGTGGTCAATGAGAAGAAGTTAGAAGGTCAAGCAGAAACCGTGACATCCCCTGGCCTACCCCTCTGATGTAAATATTATATAATTAGGAGTTAAACTTCTTCAGCTGACAAACCCCCAGAGTCATGTTGCCATGTCCAGGGGCACGTGTCATCTTGGAGAGTGTTTTTCCCAGGCCTCCCTTCATTGTTCAGTCTTTGGAATGTTTGATACTTGTGATCTTGAAAGTCTGCTGAGGGAGCTGGGGCTGTCAAACCCAATGGGTTAGAACTCAGCCGTCCCTCCCTCCTCTGTAAAGGACCTCCGTGGGTCAGTTTTGGTTCCAGAAGGATGCAAATGAAGAATCCAGCTCTGGCACTCAGGTATGTGAACAAGAAGTTCTCCCTGGGGCATAGCCCACCCCCGAAGAATTTCCCAGCATGCATTGCACTTGGTAGAGAGTGTTGGATGAATGATGTCTGGACGCAGAGGCAGGGGGTTAGAGTGACGAAAGGGAAGGCCACAGCCAAGATCCAAGGAAGCATCAGTCAGAACAGAGATAAAGTGGATATATCTGGCAACATTCCCGGCTGCATGGAGGATGGAGCCCTGAGCTCTGTCTTCCCCACTGGGTCAGGAAGAGCATTTTCCTGGATCAGTTTTATGGCACCCCACAGAGGAGAAGGGGATGTCGGATATGGTCGTCAGATCTTCTCCCAGTCAAGGTGGCAGGGAGATGTGGAAACCACCATCAGCGAGTCAGGAAGAAGGACTTGAGGCTGCGTAAGAAATTCGACTTCTGTCTGTGCTTCTGTTTCTTTTTGATGATGGGCACCCACACCAGCCCGCACACCAGCATCATGAGTCCCAGGGACAGGAAGCCGGGCCCTACCATTTTGAGGATGGAGAGATTATTCTTACTCAGCTTCAAGGTGTAGGCCAAGCAGGTGATGACCACGCCAAAAAGCAGGATGGCACCGCCCACCGACATGATGACGATGGGCTTGCGGTAGATTTCCCAGTTACTCCTGGGGGTGGTGGTCCAGACAGACTCGCTCCTGGAGCTGATGCACAGGGAGCTGGCGGTCTGGCTGGGCAGCAGGTCCTTGGCTTCCGGAGACTTCTCATCGACCTCTAGAACCTTGGGGAGAGTCTCCATCGTCATGATTGCTCAGGACTGGGCACCTAGGACCGGCAAAAGTTGGAAACAAGAGTGGAGCCAAAGGAATCCTCACACACCCTTCCTGTACTCAGCATCCATCTCTAGCCCCGCTCTCAGTGGAGGGTGAACAAGGTCTTTGAGCTGAAGCCAAAAAAGAAAGTGAAATGAAATTCACATAAATAAGAAACCACCCAAGCTGGTATAATTTTTTTTCTTGTGAGAGATAAATATTATAACATTTTATTCAATAGCTTTTACTATTTAAAACAAGGATCACTATTTAAATATTTATTCAATAGCTTTTAATATTTAAAACAAGTGATGCCATTTTAGAAACAAACAAAAGCTATAGTTTTTTTTTTTTTTCTTTTTTTTTTGAGACAGAGTCTCCCTCTGTCACCCAGGCTGGAGTGTAGTGGCGTAACCTCAACTCACTGCAACCTCCACCTCCCAGGTTCAAGTGATTCTTCTGCCTCAGCCTCCTGAGTAGCTGGGATTACAGGCTCCCACCATGAAGCCTGGCTGATTTTTGTATTTTTAGTAGAGACAGGTTTTCACCATGTTGACCAGGCTGGTCTTGAACTCCTGACCTCAAGTTATCCGCCCGCCTCGGTCTCCCAAAGTGCTGGGATTACAGGCATGAGCCACTGCGCCCGGTCAGCTATAGTTTATTGAATGGCATTTTATTTTCAGACCCAACCACTTTCTAGCTGTCTGATCTTGATGGAACTACTCAACCTCTCTTTGTCTCAGTTTTCTTACCTATAAGATGAGGATAACATTACTTCTTTCATAGAATTTTCACAAAGGTCATGTGAGTTAAGTGGTGTAATGCACTGAAATAATGCCTAGCATATGGCAAGTACTCCATAAATGATATCGTTTGTCTATTAGAAGAGTGATGCTTTATAGATAAATTCTGCATGCGTGTCCTGTGCCAGACACTGCATCAAACACTTCCTTTATTAAACTGAAACTCACAATAAACCTGTGAATTAGGCATTAGTTCTGTTTTACAGATGAGATAGTGAAGCTTCAGAGAGGTGAAGCAACGTCTTGAAGATCACACGATAAGGAACTGCCCAAGCTCAGATGTAAACCCGTTACTCCTACCGGGCTATGCACAGGTTGGAGAACACCGTTTCGTGCAGCCTGGGCTTTCATGTGCTCTGTCAGCAGAGGACAGTGAGATCTCAGGTTCACAGTGCAACCTTTTTTCCTGTTTTTGAGATGGAGTTTCACTCTTGTTGCCCAGGCTGGAGTGCAATGGAGTGATCTCAGCTCACCGCAACCTCTGCCTCCCAGGTTCAAGCAATCCTCCTGTCTCAGCCTCCTGAGTAGTGGGGATTACAGGCATACACCACCATTCCCAGCTAATTTTGTATTTTTAGTAGAGGCAGGGTTTCTCCATGTTGGTCAGGCTGGTCTCAAATTCCCGACCTCAGGTGATCCGCCCACCTCGGCCTCCCAAAGTGCTGGGATTACAGGCATGAGTCACCGTGCCCAGCCCCCACAGTGCAACCTTCTAAGATCTAAATGCTACCCTTCCCCACCCTCCATGTTAATTACATTGAGGCCAATTTCCAGCTTCCTATTCTTAGGCCTGGAAAGGTATGGAGTCTCACTCAACTGCCCACTCCAGTGTCTCATCGAGAGCCCATCTGCATGGCTCTCAGCCACTGGGACTCCCTCATCTCTGACCCCAACTCAGGAAAGGTAGATGGTCATCCATGTAGAGCAATTTCAGGGCTGGGCTGTAGAGAAGTACTGCTTGCCCACCAAATACTTCACCATACCAATGCTTTCTCAAATTCTTTTAATGTCAGATTAAAGGATTTCTTTTCTTTTCTTTTCTTTTTTTTATGTGTAGTTTTGCTCTTGTCGCCCAGGCTGGAGTGCAAAGGTGCAATCTTGGCTCACTGCAACCTCCGCCTCCCGGGTTCCAGCGATTCTCCTGCCTCAGCCTCCTGAGTAGCTGAGATTACAGGCACTCGCCACCACACCCAGCTAATTTTTGTGTTTTCAGTAGAGACAGGGTTTCACCATGTTGGTCAGGCTGGTCTTGAACTCCTGACCTCAGGTGATCCACTCTCCTTAGCCTCCCAAAGTGCTGGGATTATAGGTGTGAGCCACCGCGCCCAGCCTCGATTAAAGCCTTACATTTCATAATCAGAAATGTGGCTTCAAGGCAAAGGTCTATGTATTTACAACAAGGTCATAAGATGTAAACGATTGATATTAGATACTTCCTGAGGATAGGTTCTGTTTGAGAGAGCCCAGGTTCCCTGCCTGGAGGTTTCACAAAGGTACTGCCCTGATTCATCTTTCAGATGTCTCCAAGGTGTCTGTACAGTGCTCTGTACCCCAGAGATGTAGCTTATCTTTAACTGAATGAGTAAGTAAATGAACAACTCTCTCTCCCTCGTTTCCCCTCCTCTCCCTTCCACTGGTTGCTAAGGACAAACGCAGGACCTTCTCCACTTACATAGAAACCACTTACACACTTATTTGTCTTCTAGCAGGAGCCTGGATCCTTCCCTGCAGTAAGCTCAGGCATTTGCTGCTGTCTGGGACAGAGTCCGCAGGCTCTCTCCTCCTGTACCCCGAGTCCTCAAGCTCTCTGGCTGTTCTCTGAGGGTCCCCTGCCTGCTTGGGATGACTTTCCTTAAGCAGTTCTCCTAGGCTTCTGCCCTTTTTCCCTCTTCAGATCGAAGCCTCTGGACCTTGGCTTCTACCCTCTTTCCTGGCCAAGAATCCTGCGCTTCCTCCTCTGTCTTCTTCTGTTTCCTGTTTGGCTACTCACAGCCTACTCACATCAGCATCTCTACTAAAAATACAAAAAACTAGCCGGGCGAGGTGACGGGCGCCTGTAGTCCCAGCTACTCGGGAGGCTGAGGCAGGAGAATGGCGGGAACCCGGGAGGCGGAGCTTGCAGTGAGCTGAGATCCGGCCACTGCACTCCAGCCTGAACAGAGCGAGACTCCATCTCAAAAAAAAAAAAAAAAAAAAAAAAAAAAACAAATATCCCTGTTTGTGAGTGGGATGCAAGAGATTTCTTTCCCTAGCAGAAAATTGTATCGGGGAAGGTGGACTATTCATCCCGGTCACAATGAAACCACCTTCCCCAGCTCAAATAGGATGCCTGCGAGGGAGGCTGGAATTAGACTCAGATCTGTGGTGGGGTGCACTTTGGGAAACCGTATTACTGGCCAGGACTTAAAGACAGCTTGGGATAAAGGAGTTGGTGTCTGGAGCTGGTGGCTCCCAAGTCCTGATACTTGTTACATTTATCTGCAACCTGCCCCTTCCGCTTGACCAAGGCACTTCTACACAGAGAGGGGTCCTTTACTGAATGCGTTCTCCTTCAATCCTTCTGACGGTGTCAGTTTCAGCTGAATCTCTCCAACCTGCTCATTCCATCCCTCACTGCTCAGGCCTGAACTTTTCTGAACTAGTGTCACCCCCGACCCCAAGAATAATGATTCCATTCTCTAGAACAAGCAGTTACAGATCCCTCCCCTTTAACAGGGAGACAGAGGAGTTGTAACCAAGGCCTTCAGAATTTGGCCTTGGTGATGTTACAGTTTGGATCTCTGCTTCCTACGACTCGAAAATATTACAAGGTGCTTTTGTAACCGTAGACACTCAGTGTGTACTTCCCTTTGAAGCCTGTGGTATATTTGCATAAGCGAAGCAGCCATTTAAAAAGTGAATTTTTTTTTTTTTTTCTCTGTGGGCTGAGGGGCAGGGATGGGTTCATAAAGCTGTTAGGAGACCTTCAGCTGGTTATTGCAATCTGGTCTCATATGAGGGTGTTTGATCATCTTAAGCAGAATTTCTTTTTCTCAGTAGTCATTTCCAGTCCTTTTCAGTGAAGACATGGGGAGATATGATTGCTGTTTCCTGAGGTTGGAAAGGTTGTGATGAAGGAATTAAAATGCAGGGATTCTCAGTGGTGTCAGAGAAGATAGCTGGGGCTGGGCAGGGAAGGGCTTGCTCCTGGGAGCTGCCATCTGGGAGTGAGGGAGCTCAGGAACAGGAAGTGTTCAACTGGGTGGGGACTTAATTATAGTACACAACCAGGCTGAGAAGGCTGCAGGCTGGCACCAAGAAACAGTGCTGGTCTGGGACTATATAGCAACGAGAAGCCAGACGGAGAAAGAATGCATGCGATGTGATCTCATTTCCGTAAATTTCAAATACATGTAAAACAGTCTATGCTATGAGAGGTTAGGATAGTGGCTGCCTTTGGTGGTGGTAGTGACTGGAATGGGGACTTTTGAGGTGCTGGCGATGTTCTGATTCTGGTTTTTCTTTTTTTTTTTTTTGAGATGGCGTTTCGCTCTTGTCCAGGCTGCAGTGCAGTGGCACGATCTCAGCTCACTGCAACCTCCACCTCCCAGGTTCACGCCATTCACCTGCCTCAGCCTCCCGAGTAGCTGGGACTACAGGTGCCCGCCACCATGCCTGGCTAATTTTTTGTATTTTTAGTAGAGACGAGGTTTCACCGTGTTAGCCAGGATGGTCTCGATCTCCTAACCTCATGATCCGCCTGCCTTGGCCTCCCAAAGTATTGAGATTACGGGAGTGAGCCACCGTGCCCGGCCTTTTTTTTTTTTTTTTTTTTAACTACAGAAGGTTAGAACCTGACTCGTACTGCTTTACCAAGTCACTGGTCCTGTTCCTTCCCACCCAGTGGTTGTAAAAAACTCCCTTTGATCTTACAGCCAGGTGTTAGGAAGGAAGCAGCTCACAAGGCGGCATGGAGGCAGCTGTGAAGGGGCAAAGGCAGGACACACTGACCAAATCCTCCCTGCCTCCCTTCTTTGGCCTGAGTGACCGCTCACCTCGCCAAGGCAGGCTTCCTTCTGCTGGCCGAAGTTCCTAAAAAAATCTCCAATGTACCTCAGCTGCTTCCACAAGGCCAAAGAAGCCATGTGGCTGGGGAAGGCAGGTGCTTTTTATACAATAATAATAACGACCATTTATCAAATGCTTAGTGTGTGGCGGGAACCACGCTAAATGCTTTGTCTGCATTGCCTCATTTCATCCTCCCACCTAGTCACTCCTCTGGGGAAGCTATATTCTTTTTTTTTTTTTGAGACAGAGTCTCACTCTGTCGTCCAGGCTGGAGTGCAGTGGCCGGATCTTGGCTCACTGCAAGCTCCGCCTCCCGGGTTCACAACATTCTCCTGCCTCAGCCTCCCAAGTAGCTGGGACTACAGGCACCCGCCACCTCGCCTGGCTAGTTTTTTTTGTATTTTTTAGTAGAAACGGGGTTTCACCATGTTAGCCAGGATGGTCTCCATCTCCTGACCTCGTGATCTGCCCGTCTCGGCCTCCCAAAGTGCTGGGATTACAGGCTTGAGCCACCGTGCCCGGCTGGGGAAGCTATATTCTTGCCCCACTTTGCCGGTGAGGAAACTGAGGATCAGAGAGGTATAAGTGACTGGCTCAAGATGACTCACAGGTGAGGAGAGCATCTGGATTGGAATGTGAGTTTTGCAGCCTGCCTGGCTCCAGACTCTGTGTTCAAGTCTATCCTGCCCCTCTTTGGGGCAGTTTTAATGTTTCTTTTCAAAATCATGGGAAAAGCAAGTGGGGAGGACACCCGAGGTGGAACATAGTAAACGGAACTGCAGCCTTGGCTGAGGAGATAGGCCCAGGACTGTGGGGTGGAGCTGCCAAGGATGCCGGGTCCCCGAGCTGGGGCCAGCAAGCAGCAAGAGGCCAGTAAGGGGCCTGTGGCACAGCGGCCTCAAAGTCACCCCTGTCACCATGCCACAAATCCAGCATAAGATGCCTGGCGTGTGCCACTTTCTTTGCCTGGGGAGTCTCTTTTAATCCTTCGCTCTAAGAGGGTAATACTATTAGCATTCCCATTTTGCAGCTAGGAACACAGGCTCAGAGCTGCCGGCCTCCAAATCCTGCTTTTATTTTATTTTTTAATTTTATTTTATTTTATTTTATTTTATTTTATTTTATGATGTTTTGCTCTTTTGCCCAGGCTAGAGTGAACTGGTATGATCTTAGCTCACTGCAACCTCCACCTCCCAGGTTCAAGCGATTCTCCTGCCTCAGCCTCTCAAGTAGCTGAGATTACAGGTGCTGCCACCATGCCTGGCTAATTTTTGTATTTTTAGTAGAGACGGGGTTTTGCCATGTTGGCCAGGCTGGCCTTGAACTCCTGACCTCAGGTGATCCACCTCCCTCAGCCTCCCAAACTGTTAGGATTACCGGCGTGAGCTACTGTGCCCGACCAGCCCTGCTCTTTTATTTATGCTTTCTCAAGGAAAGGGCCCTGCTTTTTTATTCTTCTTGTTTTCTTCACTTGCATTCCACCACCCCGTACCTGTACATCTCCACCTCCGAACTCACTCCCCAGCCTTTCCCTGGTGCTGTCCTCCTTTGAACGTGCTGAAATACGATTGGTATTAATAGGGTTGTCAGATTTAGAGAATAAAACTACAAGGTGTCCAGTTACATTTCAGCCTCAGATCAACAATGGATATCTTTTTCGTATAAGAATGTTTCAATATTGCATGGGAGCAATGTATGCAAAAAATTTATTCATCATCAAATTCAAATTGAATTGGGCACCTGGCAGTACATCTGGTGACCTTAATATTGTAAGAGGTTCCGCTGTGCTGCTGTGCTTGGACCTGGAGTTATCTGGCCCTTCCCGAGTTTCTGCCCCTCAGGCCCCTCCATCTAGAGAGCTCCGATAGCACCTGGGCTATTCTGGGAGTTGCAAGAGCTGAAAGCAGAGGAGAGAGGCACACATTACCTCACTGCTGGGAGGCTGGGCCCAGTGAGGGGAGTCTGGGGGAGAAGTGGGGAAGGCAGGATGGAAGTGGTGGGAGTAACACCATGTATTATTCCTGTGGAAGACCCAGAGTGGTGAGAAGTGGAGGGTCCTCCTGTTTCCCTCACGGAGTCCCCATTAATGCCCCACCCATCTCCAGCTTGCCAGTGGTCGTCCTCAGAGTCCCTTGTCTTCTCTGGCAGTGCTGTCTTCCCCTCACCAGGACATTCTGTTGGTGACTGTCCACCCCTCTGAGAAGGTGAGTGGGAGCCAAGTGTCTGGGCTGATAAAGTAGAAGCTAGAGAGTTTCTGAGTAAGCTGCTGCTGTCACCATGGCCATGGCCACCCATCTGTCAGCTGCTCATAGCGCTTCTAGGAAGGGAAGTTTCCCAAAGGTCACAGTCAACCTGGAGGGTGCCACTCACCTCCCTTGTCAGGCCACCCAGCTGGTGCCCAGACCCTGGCCAGTGACAGGGTAGAAAAATAACTTGGGCGATCATGTGTGTGATCACGTCTGGCTTTACCCGGATATAGGGTCCCCACGGCACACAGTTGCCTGACTGAGCCACGTCTTTGTCTGTGTTTGCATGTGCCTGCCTTGTTCCCCCTTTCTGAGATAAAACTCCCGAGGCAGCCAGCGCACCCTACCTTGTTTTTCTGGCACCTGCCCCAGGCACCTGCCACAGCTGTAGGAGGAAGACATTGGCAGCTGCTGAGGTCTGATACGGGGTGCCCAGGAGGATGGCCTGGGACGGAGATTCCGCCCATGTCCTCTGGGGTCTGGGGGTGGCCTTGCATTTTATGGTCTGGCTTTTTTTGCTCCTTCTCCCACCTAGATTTGATAGGATAGTCCCTGCCCAGCCCTTCCCATAATGGCTGCTAACGGTGAAGGCTGGATGCTATACACGCAGGACTGAAGCAGCCCTCTGCCCACAAATTCCCTTCTTCCCAGTACCCAGCAAGGGGCGGCCCCCTTCCTCCAGCCACCCCTGTCTGCCAAGACCCTCAGCAGGCAGTGCCTCCAGGCTGGCTTCACCCCCTCCCGGGGCATAGGCCCCTCTCCTCTGCTTGTTGTTCCTACTTGCCTTCCAACCCCAGTTCAAAGACAGCACGCTCCAAAACAAAGTTAAAACCAGCTCTTTCCTCCAGCGAGGTGGAAGGAAGGGCAGAGGGAAACGTTCCCTCCTTACTTACTGTCCTCGATGTCCCAGGGGAGGATGGGGGACCTGGGAATCACTCGGTGCTCGTGCAAGGAGGAAGCCGGCAATGAGTTTCTGCTCAAGTCCATACCAGCCAGAGAAAGCCACCCTGACCACATCCAGAAGTCGGTGTGCTGTGAATCCCAGCAACTGAGCAGGCTCCAGCAGGGATGGATGAGCTCACCAGGCGATGGCCTAATGGGTTAACTCTTTGTGAGCTGTTGGCACGGGTCCTCGGAATGTGGCTTTCTCAGCTGCGCTCAGCCACGATGAGATGAATCTTGTGAAAAATTCATGATGTTTCTCTGCAGTCTGTCTTCAAGTTTCATGGAGGCATGCGTTCCGTTGATGCCGGGGCAGGGCAGCTTCTCCTGATCCAGGCTCAGAAATCAGAGGACCTGGAGTTTCTGGGTTGGTGGAGGTGTGTGGTGGTGCCACGGTGGTGGGGATGGGTTGCCAAAGACTGGATCAGACCCTCTGGCTGACTCATGCTACACTGGGTCTGTTCAGTGCAGGCCTTAGTAATTCGATCTGGGAACTCTCTGTGTTCTCGATATTGGAGGGGGCACATGCAGACTTAGAAAACACCCTTGGTTGCAAGATGGCAGGGACACTCCTTGGAACTTTCCAATGCCTGTGGGTGCGCACCCTATGTTACAAAATGCCAGGAGTCCACAACAGGACTTACCCCCATCCCGGGCCCGACATCTCAAACAAAGGCAAAAGAGCTTGTTTTTTTTTTTTTGAGACGGAGTCTCGCTCTGTCACCCAGGCTGGAGTGCAGTGGCCGGATCTCAGCTCACTGCAAGCTCCGCCTCCTGGGTTTACGCCATTCTCCTGCCTCAGCCTCCCGAGTAGCTGGGACTACAGGCGCCCGCCACCTCACCCGGCTGGTTTTTTTGTATTTTTTTTTTTTTAGTAGAGACGGGGTTTCACTGTGTTAGCCAGGATGGTCTCGATCTCCTGACCTCGTGATCCGCCCGTCTCGGCCTCCCAAAGTGCTGGGATTACAGGCTTGAGCCACCGCGCCCAGCCGCCCTGTTGCTTTTTATGCAATGCCTGCTGCCACCGTGATGAGAAGAGAATGATGAAAATCAGTGCAAGGAGGGTGAAAAGGTTTTCACCTCTATAAACCTTTACCGGTCTGTGTTTGGGGAAGCTGGGTGTGAGATGTTGAGTAGCCAGTTCTCAAGATGCTGATGCATACACTGAGGTCAGCAAAATTGCCTACGATTCTGAAAGGCACACTGGCTCCTGCCCTGGCCCACACTAACCTGAGAATGTGGGCAGCTGCTGCTCCTCAGGATGACTGGTGGGTGGGCATCCTTGCTACTGGGAACAGTACACTGAGGGGCGTCCTCTGTGGTCTGCTGGGAGGGCTTTCCTAGGAGCTGTCCAAGGAAGCTGCCGTCAAGGCAGGTATGAGACTCTCCCATATTTGACATCTTGAGTTCCTCACCTGTGCAATGAGCAGGAGATTCTGAGTCTGGAAGGCTCTGCAGAGGTTGCTATGTGATTCAGGCCTAGAGAAGCAGACAGCCAGGAGGATGAGCCTGTTCCCTGAGCTGCTGTGAGAGATCAGGCTGAGTACGCCCTCTGTTCTCTGCGAAGATGAGCATCTCTGCTCAGGGCAATGAGCAGTGAGAGGCCTGCCTTGAGTGTCCAGGGGAACTCGACGTTGAAGGTTTTTGAGGATGTGAGTTGCTTTGCTTAGGTGCCTCTGACTTTATACTCAAATCAGTTTGTAACACCAAGTGACCTGGCTTGCAGAGGAACCCTAGAGTGAATTATTTTGCAATGCAAATAATCAAATGATTTATTTATTTATTTTTACAAAGTTCAGGCTAGTCCCCCACCCTCTGCAGGGCATGGCAGTGTGGCAGAGTAATACCATCCGTAAGTCAAACCCTTATTTATTACTCCCTCCATGTCGGGCACTCTTCTAAGCACTTTATATATACAGCAATTCACTTATTCCCCACACAACTCTATAAGGTAGCTATGTGAGGTATATTGCTATCTCCGTATTTGGCCTTGGATGAATTACTTCTCTGGGCCTTAATTTCCTCATGTATTCATTGAGTGGGATCATTACTACATCACAGAGTTTTTATGAATATTAAATGAGAAAATGCTCATAGCAAGTGCTTAAAGAATGTATACATAATATATATGCATATAATACACACGTGTATAAGTACATATTTAAGTATAAATGTAAATTGGAGGGGCAGCAAGCATCAGAGGAGAGCATGTCCAGGGTTGAAGCTGTTCTGTCTGCAGATGCCCTTCCTAGCAGGACAGATGAGGAGGTGTGAGGAGCCATCATGGTCCCTGGGCAGCTGACTCTGGTGTCCCGGGTTGAAGAGGCCACTACTGCAACTGTGGTGTTGAAGGGGATGGGAGCAGGGATGGTCACTGCCTGGGGATGGCTCTTAGCCTCTTATCCAGAGTGCCCTAACTCCCCACCCTGTAGCTGCTCCTGCTCAGTGCTGTGCCCCCTCACCTGGCCAGTCCAGTGTTGCAGGAGACAGGTAGGGTGACCAGCTACCCAGGCTTACTGGGTACTGATGGATTTCCTGAAATATGGGACTTTCAGTGCTAAAACCATGAACATTCCAAGCAAACCAGATGAATTGGTTTCCTTAGTAAACACTTTTGGGCAGTGGCATGTCATTTGGAACACCTGTCCCTGTGCATGTGGGCTGTCTCCTTCTGCAGTGTTCTCTGTATTTGGCTTCACCCCCCTCCCAGGGCATAGAGTCTTGTGGGCAAAGGCGGCCTTCTCTCCTCCACCCCCACCCTGGGGCTGGGGGCCCTCCCTCCCAGCCTGCTTCCCCCCTTGCTTCCCCGGCTTTGCATCTTGCTCTGTTCTTGGGCACAGTTTGAGAGGAGGCTGGGACTCCCTCCGAGCATAGTTTCCAAGAGTTTCCAAAAGTGGTGGTGTTTTCTTTCGGCTTGCTGTGTGTTTCGTTAGGATAATGAGCTACCTAATGGTTATTAGACTATAATAAAAAGATACCAAAACAAACAGTGCAAGACAAGGATGTCAACATAGGCACCTCTTTGTTAGGCTTGTCACCGACTGCCAATGCTGCCAGCCCACCCTGGACTCTTTCCCTTGGTTAGAACCTCACTCCCCCTCTGCACTGGCATTGGCAATGTATGTACGTATTTATTTATTTTTGAAACAAGGTCTCACTCCTGTTTCCCAGGCTGGAGTGCACTGGCGTGCTTGGCTCACAGCAGCCTTGACTCCCAGGTGCAAGTGATTCTCCCTCCTCAGCCTCCCAGTAGCTGAGATTATAGATGCGCACCACCACGCCTGGCTAATTTGTTTGCTTTTTTTTTTTTTTTTTTTTGTAGAGATGGGGTTTCACCATGTTGTCCAGGCTGGTCTTGAACTCCAAAGCTCAAGCGATCTGCCCGCCTCAGCCTCCCAAAGTGCTGGAATTACAGGCATGAGCCATTGCACCTGGCCTATCTTCATTTAGCTGACCCAGTCAGTCTGGCCTCGGCCCTGCACAGCCGCTGGGCCTTCACTCTTCTGCTCTATTATACTTCTTAATGATTGTCTGTCTGTCCCTGACTCGCATCCCCTAAACTCCTTGGAATAGTTTTTTTTTTTTGTATAAAAAATGTTTATTAGGAAAAATTTTAAACACACACACGTGTGTGCATTACCTAATGAGCTTCCACAATCACAGCTTCAACAATTATCAACGTTGATTCTTTTTCATTTGTCTCCCTTGTATATGTACAAGGTTGACCCTTGAGAGCAACACAAGTTTGAACTTCGAGGGTCCATGTACATGTTGGCAATTTTTCTTCTTTGGGATAGCGTCTGGCTGTCGTCCAGGCTGGAGTGCAGTGGTGCAATCCCAGTTCACTGCAGCCTCAAGCTCCTGGGCTCAAGCAATCCTCCTGCCTTAGCCTCCTGAGTAACTAGGACTACAGGCACGTGCCACCATGCCTCGCTAACTTCATTTTTTCTACAGAGATGGTGTCTTGCTATGTTGCCCAGGCTGGTCTTGAACTTCCATCTTCAGGCAATCCTCCTGCCTGGGCCTCCCACAGTGCTGAGGTTACAAGGAATGAGCCACCATGCCTGGCCTGGATATTTCTTCCATAAATATATTGACTTTTTTGAGACTTGTGACAATTTGGAGAAACCTACATATGAACTGCATAGCCTAGAAATATTGAAAAAATTAAGAAAAAATTAGATATGTCATAAATGCATAAACTATGAGTAGATACTGGCCGGGCGTGGTGGCTCACGCCTGTAATCCCAGCACTTTGGGAGGCTGAGGTGGGTGGATCACGAGGTCACGAGACTGAGACCATCCTGGCTAACACGGTGAAACCCTGTCTCTACTAAAAATGCAAAAAAAAAAAAAAAAAAAAAATTAGTTGGGCGAGGTGGTGGGCGCCTGTAGTCCCAGTTACTTGGAAGGCTGAGGTAGGAGAATGGTGTGAACTCAGGAGGTGGAGGTTGCAGTGAGCCAAGATCGCACCACTGCACTCCAGCCTGGGCAACAGAGTGAGACTCTGTTTCAAAAAAAAATATATATATATATGTATAATATATATTATAATATGTTATAATATATATTTATATATTTATTATATATAATATTTAAGATAGTATATGTTAAATAATATATTAATATATATTAAATAATATAATAATATATTTATATAATGTATTATAAATATATATTTATATTTATTATATATTATAATATATAATATATATGATATATAATTATATATAATACAAATATATATGAGTAGATACTGTTTCATTTATATGTTAATTGAGTCTTCATCTTATCAGTAAGGCCTCTGGTCAACAACAGGATATTAGTAATTAAGTTTGTGGGACTCAAAAGTTACACTTGAAGTTTTGACTGCACACAGGGTGGCACCCCTAACCCCTACATTGGTCAAGATACTTTGTTTCATTTAGTATTTTAAAGTAAATTCTAGACTTCTCTTCTTCAGTAAAGCCTTGCAAACAGAGTTGTGTTTCCCTAACAGATGACCTCCTTCCTTCTTCCTTCCTTCTTTTTTCAAATAATAACCACAGTGCCATCATAACCATACATGAAGTTGAAGTATTCTTAAAGTGAATGCCCATTCCACATTCACATTCCCTTGATTGTCTCAAAAACACCTTTTTTTTTTTTCTTGCTTTTGAAACAGGGTCTCGCTTTGTTGTCCAAGTTGGAATGCAGTGGTGTGATCATGGCTCACTGCAGCCTGGACCTCCTGGGCTCGAGAGCCTTCCATCTCAGCCTTCCGAGTAGCTGGGATCACAGGCACCCGCCACCATGCCTGGCTAATTTTTAAATTTTTTTGTAGAGAGAGTCTCACTTTGTTGCCCAGGCTGGTCTTGAACTCCTGGCTTCAAGTGATCCTCCTGCCTTGGCCTCCTGAAGTGCTGGGATTACAGATGTGAGCCACCATGCCCAGCCTCGAAACCACACTTTTAGAGTCGGGTTTCTTCAAAGCAGGATCCCAGCAAGTTCCAGTGATTAGTTTAGTAGCTCTGCCTCCAGCACTTCTTTTGGCCTCTAACAGCCTTTTCCTTCTCTGTTCGTAACATTTATTTATTGGAGACACAGGACTTCTGTCTTAGAGCTAACTACCCTCGTTCCAGATTTGGCTGCCTACTTCCTCACGGTGCCATTATCACTTGCCTGCATCTTGCAAGGGTCATGTCTCAATTTCCACTGTGGCCCTGGATCCTAGTACAATGCCTTAGCCCAGGAGAGGTGCCCAGTCAAAGGTGAATAAACAGTCACATGAATATTCATAAGGTATCTGGCAATGTATTGAGGGCTTGACCCACATGCCATTGGGCTAGGGGCTACGTTTTCTGTCTGCTTCTACCTTGTGATGTTGGGACTGGTTACTGAGCCAGAAGACTCAGAATACCATGGTCATTACCATCATCCCCTTCTAACCGAGTTCTCCCATTTTCTTTTTCTTTTTTTTTTTGAGACAGAGTCTCGCTCTGTCTCCCAGGCTGGAGTACAGCCCCGTGTCTCGGCTCACTGCAACCTTTGCCTCCCGGGTCAAGCCATTCTTCCGCCTCAGCCTCCCAAGTAGTTGGGACTGCAGGTGCCTGCCACCAAGCCCGGCTAATTTTTTGTAGTTTTAGTAGAGATGGGGTTTCACCATGTTGGCCAGGATGGTCTCGGTCTCCCGACTTCGTGATCCACCTGCCTTAGGCCTCCCAAAGTGCTGGGATTACAGGAGTGAGCCACCGTGCCTGGCCAGTACTCTCATTTTCTAAGAGATGATAAGTTAATTTTTTAAATTATTTTTTCCCTTTTTTTTTCTCTTTCCTCCTCTTCTCCTGTGCCCCACTTCCTACTTAGCTCTTTAGAAATGCAGTTATAACCTTTTGCCTTTGCTTCACCAGATACTGCCTGGAGAGCAAGCTTATCCAACTGTGTGCTTACTTAAAAGCTCAAGAGTGGAAACCTTTGCCACCAGGCGTTTGCCTTGAGAGACAAAAGTCAATTTACAACCAAAAGTATGCCTGCTACAAAACTCTTTCATCTGGAGAGCACCAGAGACAAGGCCACTTTACAGCCTAATTCTGCCTGCGATGGCACCAACTTGACCACTTCCGGTAAGGCAGCCTGGTAGATAAGGCACATATTGATAAGGCACCGGAAGTTACGCAGACCCCCACCTGCTTGTTTCCTCCCCTGCATGCCACTCATGCAAAATCCCTTTCTAAACACCTGTTTTCTCTTCCAAAAGAGAAGCGGTACCCTTAAGGAGGAAGCCTGTGTTTCTTCCCCTAAGCTAGCTTCGGAATAAAGTCACTTTCTTTATAGCAGATCCCAGGAGTAGCTGAACTTGCAACCCAGCTACACTCTCCTTCCCGCTCACGCCAAGGCAGGGGAATGAACAAATAGGAACCTTCGGGGTAACTTCGGAGGAGGCGACTGCCCTGGGCAGGAGTTTCCACAGGACCCTGGGCATCTCTTGCCAATGCCAGTGCAGAGGGGGAGTGAGGTTCTAACCAAGGGAAAGAGTCCAGGGTGGGCTGGCAGCATTGGCAGTCGGTGACAAGCCTAACAAAGAGGTGCCTATGTTGACATCCTTGTCTTGCACTGTTTGTTTTGGTATCTTTTTATTATAGTCTAATAACCATTAGGTAACTCATTATCCTAACCAAGCACACAGCAAGCCGAAAGAAAACACCACCACTTTTGGAAACTATTGGAAACTATGCTCAGAGTGGGTCCCAGCCCCCTCTCAAATTGCGCCCAAGAACAGAGCAAGATGCAAAGCCAGGGGAAGTAAGGGGGAAGCAGGCTGGGAGGGAGGGGCTCCAGCCCCAGGGTCGGGGTGGAGGAGAGGACGCCCCCTTTGCCCACAAGACTCTAGGCTCCTTCCAAGGATGGCAAGAAGCCTCTTCCCCCCAACCTTTTTTTTTTACCCAGGGCCCAGGAAAGTTATGCAAAGCAATTACTCAACTTTGGCAGCCCAGGGAGGAGCCACCATCTTCTACCTGCTCCACCTCCCACTACGTTTGTCTTTGCCTCCTTTCCCTTCCCATCAGGGCTCATGACCAAGGAGATGGAATTCTGTGACCCTAAGTCTCTGCTAGTCTGGTCCTCTTGGCTCTTTTGAGAGACCGAAATACAGGTGACTCTGGCTGGGCTCCGGCAGCTAGCTGTCTTGAGGCTACACAGCATCTAAGGCGTTATCCTTAACCTCTGGCTCCCTCCGGCTTTGCTTTTTCTCTCTCTTCTTGTCTCTTCTAAAGGTTCTCCTTGTTCCTGTCTCTCTTCCTTCTGTCTACTGCAGCCTCACACACCAGACAATTCTCAAGATGTCCTTGTGGGGAGCCTCCAGGGGCTCTTCTCTTTCTCGGTGCATATAATTCAGCAGTAATGTGAGAGACAGCAGCCCGCTGGGCTCTGCGCGGGGAGCCTGGAGCGCTAAAGCGAGGGGAATTGTGTATGGGGAGGTGGGGACGGGGAGGTGGGGACTTGAAGAATGAAGGGACTGGTGGAGTTTACAAGAAGTAGGAGTGGGAGTGGCGGAGGAAGGAGCATCTTTCTTGGGCAATCGTTATCTGCTGGTACCTCCCCCTCCTCAGGGGGCGTCAGTTCCAGGAAGGAGCCGGGGCTGGGTGGGACGCGGCGCCCTGGCGCGGGGCTGTGGCTGAGGGCGGAGGGGGCCTCCTCTTGGGGTGCGTCTGCCACCTAGTGGTGAAGATGAAGCAGTGCTGCTATCTGAAGTCGACTTCAATTACTCCTTCGCTATTTGTCTCTGGCCTGGTAATTCACAGTGGACTGGAAATTAGAAAATCGAATCTCACGCATTGCTAATAAATACTATCTCACAGCAATATTCACTGCAATTTCAAAATGCCAAATAATTAAGACCTACTAGCTTTTAAATAATTTAAAAGACTCAAGTAGTCATGTATGCATCTTACCATCAAATATTGATCATATAGATTATATGACAGACACTGTTTTAGGTTGGGCATTGGAAATAAAAAGAGCTATACAATTTATGTGCAAAGACAGGCAACTGAATAAACAATTCCAATCCAGAAGGAAAAACTGTTCAATACAGCCATGTCGGCGCTGTGCAATTGAGAATACAAAGGAGAGGCTTGGCAACACGGAGAAACCTTCTCTCTACAGAAAACAAACAAACAAACAAACAAACAAACAAAACCCCCCTCAAAATTAGCCAGGCATGGTGGTGCGCATGTGTAGTCCCAGCTACTTGAAGGGCTAAGGTGGGAGAATACTCTAAGCCCAGGAGGTCGAGGCTGCAGTGAGACGAGATGGCACCACTGCACCCCAGCCTGAGTGACAGAGCAAGAACTTGTCTAAAAAAAAGAAAACACAAAGGAGGATTGGCATAGGGTGGTGATGGGAGACGCTTCCTCAAAAAGGTAATGGTTAGTCTCAGCACTTTGGGAGGTTGAGGTGGGCGAATCAATTGAGCTCAGGAGTTCGAGACCAGCCTGGCCAACATGGAGAAATCCCATCTCTACAAAAAAATCCAAAAATTAGCCGGGTGCGGTGGCACACACCTGTAGTCCTAGCTACTTGGGAAGTTGAGGCAGGAGAATCACTTGAACCCAGGAGGCAAAGGTTGCAGTGAGCAGACATCCCACCACTGCACTCCAGCCTGAGCAATGAGAACGAAACCCTGTCTCAATCAATCAATCAATCAATCAAGTGAAGGTTGATGGTTAGGATGAGCCTTGAAGGACATATAGGAGCCAAAGAAAAGTGATGGAGGTAACAGGTGGTGGTGATGGTGATAGAAGTAGAGGTGATGATGGAGATGAAGGTGGTGGTGGAAATGGAAGTGATGGTGGAGATGTTGGTGCTGGTGGTGGTGGTGGAGATGGAAGTGGTACTGGTGGTGGAAGAGGAGGTATTGGTGGAGATGGTGGTGGTGGAAATGGAGATGATGGTGGAAATGGAGGTGGTGATGGCAGTGGAAGAGTGGATTTGATGGTGAAGAGGGTGGTGGTGATGGAAATGGAAGTAAAGGTGGAGATGGAGGTGGTGGTGGTGGTGGTGGTGGTGGTGGTGAAAGTGGAGGTGATAGTGGTGGTGGAAATGAAGATGATGGTGGAGATGGAGGTGATGGTGGTGGTGGAAATAGAGGTGATGGTGGTGGAGGTCGTGGAGGCAGTAAAGTTAAAGGCTGGAGGCCATGCAGGCTGTGGTGGTGAAAGTAGAGCTGATAGAGGTAGAAGTGGTTGCAGTGATGATGAAGGCAGTGATGATGAGGAGAGTCATGATTGTGGTGGTAGTTGTAGTGTTGGTGAGTGTGCTGATGATAGCACTGTTGTTGCTGGATGTATTAGCTTTGGTTTTGGTGATAGTGATGAATGTGGATGGTATTGGTAGAGGTGGGTGTGTTGGTGGTGGTGATGGTGGTCATGGTGGTACTGGTAGTGGTCTGATCTTCAAGTCAACCATAGCTGCTGCTACTACACAGGTCACTGCTTAGCCTCCGCTGGTTCCCATCTTTATGGCTTTTCCAGTGTTGGAGACTCTCATCTCTATTTCTACCCATTTTTGGTCCTCAGAAATCCTTCTACTGCTTCCATACTGCCTCAGGGCACAAAGAATTGCTGAGCAGCCATTGGAAGTGATATTTCTCTAGAGATATAAACAGTTCCCTCTCGTTAGGATCTGGTCATTTCCCTGCTTCTTTTCTGGAACTCCACTTGGAGAAGAAATGTGTTCTTCTTTGCTGTACTTTTTCCAAGATGCAACTGAGTTATTCATCCATATGGGCCTCAGGCCAGGCCTGAGTGGGTTGCAGGGCCCCTGTCTTGGGAAAACACCAATGTCTGTGTTTTCTTCTTACCCTTTGTTATGTGTTAAGCATGCCCCACCCCCAAATTCATATGTTGAAGCTGTTGTAACCCCCAATGTGATTGTATTTCTTAAAGAGGTAATTAAGGTTAAGTAAGATTATAAGGGCCTTAATCCAGTAGGATGGGTGTCCTTAGGTGAACAAGAGGCACTAGGAGCATGCCTACACAGAGGAAAGCCATGTGAGAACACAGGGATAAGATTGCTGACTGCAAGCTAAGGAGAAGAACTTAGGAGAAACCAATCCTACCGGCACCTTGATTTTGGACTTCCAGCCTCCAGAACTGTGAGAAAATAAATTTCTGTTGTTTAAATCGCCCAGCCTGTGGTATTTTGTTATGATGACCCAAGCAAAATAATGCATACCATGATTCTCTTCCATTCTCTCAACTCAGGACATCCTTTCCCAGTGTCGGGGTGGTGGAGGGGAATGACGTGGATGATGGTGGAGAGAAGGCCTTTCTGTTGTTAAGAGTTTTTTTCTTTCTATCATCCATGTGACATGCTCTTTCATTCTTTTTAGTGGCTGGGCCAGTCCACCATGGCTTTTCAGGAGGCAGGGCCCAAGTACATCTTTGGATTCAACGAGGGTGGTTCTAACGAAGAATACCAGTGAACCCACCCTGTGGAAGGGTCCTCATCGGTAGAGGTTATATTCCAATTACTTATGATCATTTTTGATCTGAGGTGAACACAGAATTCCCTCTTTGGAGTATTGTGGGCATTATAATTGCAAAAGGGAATAATATTAGGCTCCTTCAAAAAAACAAAGTGGTGGACCAGCATCTTAGCTGTGGAAAGAGCTCAGACCTTCATAACGTTTCAAAGTAACATGGGTGTGAGGGACAGTCGATGACCACAGAAGGAGCTTGGCCAAGGAAAAAGAGACATATAGTGTCAGACAAAGCTCAGAAAATTGCAGAGAATTAGACTGGGAGGCAGATCATCTCAGCCTGGAGCTAGCTTACTTTTGTACTTCTTGCATGAGACAATCCACATTCTTACTGTTTAAGCTGCTCAAAAGGGTGTTTCTGTAACTTGCAGTGGAAAGAAATATGTCCAGAATCTCTCAAAACCTTGAATACCACAGTGCATTGGCAGGGCAGGCTTTATATGGCCACAAACAACAATACTGGAATATTCTATTCACTCATTCCCTCATGTCATGGTTTCCTACTTGTAAGCACCATGGATAAGTCCCTTTCTGCTGTTTCTCCCCAAAATGAGGATATGCATCATGATTTCTTGAAGATTCCACCATTAGTCATAGATGAGCCTGACAAATTGTACAAATTAGAAGTTAGTGAGGCACCTTCACTGGACCTCTGCTGTATCTCTAAGTATATGTTGGGATGGGGAAGGGTGAGTGAATAATTACAATTAATAAGAATTAATAAGAACAAGTTCCTTTCAGTCCGAGTGGCATTTAAGAAAGGCTATGAATTCTTCCCTGATCAGTCCAGAAAGGCTTCCCTGGAGCTGTGGCTATTGAGTGATCTTCGTTGTAACACAGCTTTCCTAAAGTCAGATTCATTGAGAAAAGCGCTACCTTTAAGTCCAATCCAAGGGATAAATAGTTCATCAAATATAAGTTTATTTGTCTACATGCTTCCTTCCCTTCTAGTCAGTTTAGCTTCTCCAGGGCAAGAGGTTCAGCCCCTGCCTCCCTGTTTGTAGCACATGAATTCATTCAAGAAATGTTTCCCTACTACCAGGCTCCAGGATTCTTCTGTTGCATGGAAAATCAGAGATACATAGTCTCTGCTCTTACCAAGCATTCAGACAGTGAGAAAGCTAAGCATTAAATAGGTCGTTATGACAGTAATTACTCAATAGTGATTAGAAAGAAGAGGTACAGGAGCTATAAGACTATACCATGGGAGGACTTGACCTAGTTCATGGAGTATATGGAGGCATCCCAGAGCAGGGACCATTTCAATAGAGACCTACAAGCTAAGGTCTTGGCATTTGGTATCCCGTTAGCAGGGGGAGGCTCTGAGCCTGGTTAAGACTGACTTAGGAGGGGTACTTGGCAGGAGGTCAGAAAGCCAGGCAGGAGTGGCTCAGATAAAACTGGAATCATCAGCAGGGGCCAGAGCTTGCTGCGCCTTATAGGCTGTGATCAGCCATAATAGAGTCTTTGTAAATGTTAGCTTCCATGTATGAATGAATGAAATACCAGAGACGTGTCCTTCTTTAGGTGCCCTTAGGTAGCCTTATGTAGGTTTCAGGATAACAGTACAGTGGTGAAAATGTCCAAGCAAGGGTGAAGGAAGAAATATGTCTAGGTAAGCCAAGGAGGAGATAGGGATGGACATGGGCAGATTGCACACTTCTTGATGGAGCAGGGACACCCCAGGGTGGAGATAGCCCGAGTTAGATATTAGTGTTTGGTGCCTATGGCAGTGATAATGAGGTAGGATCAGGCCTGCAATTCACCTCCTTCTCCCCCAAGATCCAATTCCCCTCCTCACTTTCTTAAGATACCAACATGATCTCCTGAGGGCAGGGTCTAGGGACTCTGATCATGCTGCCCACTTTAGAGTGCCTTGAACAGTCTCAGAGACAGAACTCCCTCTGTGCACCAGCCAGGAGGTGCCGTATATACTTGTCCATGGACTATTCCTGAGACTAAGACTTCTAGGGTTCACCTGCAATCTCTCTTTCTTTCTAACAGTGGCAGTTTTAGCAGGGGGTGGGGGTGGGGTGGCAGAAGTATTTCTATATTTGGTAGAACAGTCTAGGCTAAGATAAGAAAAGGATTCCAGTTCAAGACCAGCCTGGCCAACATGGGGAAACCCTGTCTCTACTAAAAACACAAAAATAAGCCAGGCGTGGTGATGCTTGCCTGTAATCCCAGCTACTTGGGAGGCTGAGGCAGGAGAATCGCTTGAACCTGGGAGGCGGAGGTTGCAGTGAGCCAAGATCACGCCACTGCACTCCAGCCTGGGTGACAGAGCAAGACTCCATCTCAGAAAAAAAAAAAAAAAAAAAAAGAAAACAAAAGGATTTCAATATTTCAGTAGCTTAACATAATAGAAATTTATTTCATGCTCTTATAGTAACCTTTGGCATGTCTTCACCTTGTCAAGGCAGCTCTTTTCTACTGGATTACTCAGGGACCCAGGCTCCTTCCATCTGTGGCTCTGCTGTCTCCTAGGGCCTTGTCATTTATTGTCTACATTGAGCTGGCAGAAACAGAAAAGTTGAGTTGGAAGGGGAAATGTTTGGAGGAGCATATGCAGGTCTTTTTGGCCAAGCCTACAAGTGGTATATATCACTTTTTTTTCATACTCCATTTGAGAGCACTTAGTCACATGACCACACTTACCTGAAAGGAAAGAGTGGAAATATAGTCTAGCTATGTGCTCAAAGAATTACAATTAATAATAGATTTTTGTGGATAAGTAGATTTTTGTGGAAAACTAGTAGTCTCTGCCACATTGATGACCAAAATTAATATTTCACACTCTCCCTTTGTATTAGTGATCTAAGGCTGTGTAACAAAGTATCCCCCAAATTAGCAGATTAGCACAAGAAACATTTGTTACCTCACATTGTTTCCATGCGTCAAAAATTTGGGAACAGCTTAGCTGATGTTTTCAGCTCAGGGTCACTCATGAAGTTGTGGTCAAGACTTTGACCTGGTCTCCGACTCATCTGAAGGCTTGACTGAGGCTGTGGACTTGTTTCCAAGGTGGCTCATTCCTAGCTTCAGTGGGTCAGGGACGTTCATGTGGGTTGTTGGCAGGGGGTCTGAGTTCCTCCATGTATGAACGTCTCCACAGGGCTGCTTGCCTGGCCTCACAACATGGCAACTTGCTTCCCTAGAATGAGTGATCCTAGAAAGAGGTCACAGTATCACTTATCATTTAATCTCGGAAGTCACACACCATCATTTCTGCCACATTCTGTGTATTAGAAGCAAGTCACTAAATACAGTATGCACTCAAGGGGAGAAAACTTCTCAGAAGGTGGTTTATCCAAGTGGAAACATTTAAAAATTACCACGTTCTTAAAGAAGGATGTGGTTTTGGACGTAGTTCAGGAAAATGAAATACCAGGAGAAGATGCAGTTGGGGCTTCCAGGAGCACCTCCTAAATGCCTGGCTTGTTTTTCCTTTACACCTTCTGCTTTCTTAATGTCTGGACTGTGAGTGCCACTTTTATTGCTACAGTGGCCCTCTGAGGACAATAAAGAAGTCTTGTGGGTGGAACTGAGCAGTAAAAAGAGTAAAACCAGTAATAAAAGGAACTTGGAGCATTGAGGATATTGTGGGAGCCGCCAGGACAGCCCAGGACCTTCTACTTCTGAACTAAATGATTAAAAAAAAAATCATTATCTGATTTAAGCCACTGCATGTTTTTTTGGGGGAAGGGGAGGATTTCTGTCACCTATAACCAAATTCTACTTACAAACAAATATAACCAATTCCTAATTAATGTATCTGCTATGTGTCAGACAGTCCTAGGCACTGGGGAAAGAAATTTATATGAAAATGTCACTATCCTCAAATGCAACACAGATACATGTCGGGTAGCACAAAACAGAAAAGGGACATCTCACACAAAACAAGCAGCACTCAAGGTTGTAGAAGAAACTCACCAAATAGAATAAAAGCCCCATGGAACAGTGATTTTGGCCTATGATGTTTGTTCCTTTACCTCCTGTACTTAGCACAGAATCAAAGACATTCACATACTATGTATTCAATACATAAAATGGAAATGGAGTATATCTTCAAATTAAAATAATATGTCTTCTGTAGGGAGAGAATGATGATGAAGGACTTCCCGGATTTCTAGTTGGGTTGGAGGACAAAGCCAGTTGGGTAGGACACTTAGGCACTGGGCTCACATGGGGAGCCTCAGCAGATGGAGGCAAGCTGTGGGCACATCTTTGCAATCGCTTTCAGAGCACACAGGGCTTATTGTGGCATTGATTACTGGAGGCTCTGGGTGTTCAATTTGGCTTGAAAATGCCTCTCCCGAAAGTCAGAATAACAATTAAGGAAAGCGTGGTGAGAGTACTAACCCATTTAATTAATGAGGTCATTTGTTTTGCTGAGAATCTTACTGAGGCCTAGGAGGAGGACTTGCTGCCGTGGATTACAACCCCAAAGGAAGGACATTTTTTTCTGTTTAGCCCTTAAAATCCAAATCCCATCCTGCAACGCCAGTCACTGGTTTTAATTGACATTCAGTTGTCCTTTCACACTAATTTCTCTGTGGACCTGTTTGATTTAAGCGGTCCTCCCTAGTGAGGTTCTCAAAATGGATTAGACAATTTCAGCCAGTGTTTGCAGTGCACTGCACTCCTGTCCAAAGAATAACAACGAAATTAAATGGCTACAATGTCCTGCTTTTTTCCCTCTAAAGTAACAGAGGACGCAATCCTGGAACCTGTCTCCAGCATTCGCCAAGCCAGTGACTTTCACACACTCTTATCTGTTTACATCCAGTTCAGAAAGATGACTTCGGTAACAGACCTGTGCCAGAGCTCTGCAAACTTCACTAGGGCCTACAAAAGTAATTGTGGCTTTATAAAAAACTCTCCAAAGCTCAGAAAGAAAATATTAACAAAATATTTTCCAAAGTAACATTAAGTCATTGAGTCCACTAAAATTCAGTGCATGGTTATATTGTCATATATAAATTATGTCCAATGTGGGCATATTTTGATTGTTACGTTTAATACGCTGTGAGGTTGAGTGTCTCCAAATATGAAGATAATTTGTGACTTTGAAAGCTCTAAAATGACCTTGAGTCTACTTGCTTCTTGAAATCTAGGTGAGGTTATTCTTTGAACTTCCTATGGAAGTTCAAAGCCCTCCCTGTGATTTCTGCAATTTGCTGTGTTTCTGCTTGGGCAGGGCTTATAATCACGTGGAGAGGACACTAAGACAAAAATGGCTGGGCTGGGCCCTCATCAATTCTGATTCAGCAGGTCTGTGGGGAGGCCCAGAATATGCATTTCTCACAAGCTCTTCGGTGATGCTGATGCCACTGATCTTGGATCACACTTGTGTAATAGTGGTTCTCAAGCTGTCTTGGTCCATTTGTGTTGCTACGAAGGAATATCTGAGGCTAAATCATTTATAAAGAAAAGAGGCTTATTTGGCTGATGGTTTTGCAGACTGTATAAAAGTCTTGGTGCCAGCATCTGCATCTGCGGAGGGCCTCAGGCTGCTTCTACTTACTGTGGAAGGGGAAGGGGAGCCAGCATGTGTAGAGATCATATGGTGAGAAAGGAAGCAAGAGAGAGATGAGGGAGGTGCCAGGTTCTTTTTTAACAGTCAGCTCTATAGAGTGAGAACTACTCATTTTCACCAAGACTGCACCAAACCCTTTATGAGGAATCTATCTCCATGACCCAAACACTTCCCATTAGTCCCCATCACCAACATTGGGTTCAAATTTCAACATGAGGTTTGGAGGGTCCAATATCCAAGCTCTATATACCTTAAAACTTAGCCTCAGAATCACCTAGAGAGCTTAACAAAACACAGACTGCTGCCTCTCATCCCAGAGTTTCTGATTCAAGAGGTCTGGGGTAGGGCCCCCAGATTTTCATTTCTAACAAGTTCTCAGGTGATGCTGCTGCTGCTGGTCCCAGAACCAAACTTTGAGTAACGTGTCTTCAGAGGACCCTCCTTTGATCCTCCTTCAGCTTTGCCCTTCCCTATAGGGGAGTCTTGGGACTAAGGGACCATCCTCTTCCCCACTAGACCCTACTCTGGGTACTTGAGATCCTTGTACAACTAGCCTTGAGCCCACTTCCAGGGCCTGCATGGGGACTACTCATAGGAGATGGGAGAGGAGTGGATGGAGTTGGATGTACAGACTGGGATGTCCACATACCATGTGAGGCCCTTGTAGTTCAGGATGGAGCCAAGGTTGAGAAGAATGGGGGATGGAACCAGGGCCCAAACATTCCTGTGCAGGCAGCATCAAATCTCCCATTTAGGACCATCCTGACCAAAGACGAGAAACCTGACAATTAGGAACATAGGTTCTCAAGTCACGCATACTTCCATTCGATCCGTGACTCTGAACTCTTTCCTGAGTGACCTCAGGTAAGTTATTAAACCTCTACGAACTTAGCCTCTGCATCTGTAAAACTGGAATAATACCAAATACCTACCTCATTGGTCTTTTGGCAAGAGTTAATGCAGTAAAGTGTATAAGGCCTTGAGCATGAGCCTTGGAATGTCGTAAATGGTTGATATTATTGCTCTTGCTGTTGTTATTTTCAGTTGCTGCTTTATTAAGTCCTGTGGTGGGGGAAGCGCCTGTTATTCGTCACTGTCTTCTTCTTGCCTCGTGCCAGAGAAATCCAGGCACCTTCTGAGCAGGCTTTAGGCTCCTGCTGCTCTCCTCTGGCTGCTCTTTGCTCCGTCCTGCTCACAGCCCTAAGTCCTGTATTGCAGGCTATGAATAAAGGATGCTAGAGTTTAGAAGATACCATGTCTTTTTTTGTAAATGGCTAATGCGAATGAGAAACTTCATAGAAAATAGTACTTTTTTTGCTTCTGTAATTAGAAGGTTCATGAAGCTATCTGCAGTCTAGATAATGACATTTATGGAAAATAGTGCACCCAATGATTTGACCCTTGCTCCTGTTTTTCAAGGGTTTAATTTATGTTTTCTTTGCTTTGTGACTGCTTTAGATACAGTGATGAAATATGAGTGTTTTTGTGAGGGCTTAGGCAGCCCCCATGGATGCCGGAGTGTGGGCCTGTGTGAATGAGTGCCTCTCCTCATGTATATATGAGAATTCCAACCTCCAGCAGCAGCAATAATAACCTAACTTGTACTTTCACCAGGCTTTCCACAGGGCCATCCAGTCGTACTTTCTACAGTGATGAAAGTATCCTTTCTCTGTGTTGTCCAAAATGCAGCCACTAGCCACATGTGGCTATGAGCACTTGGAAGGTGACCAAAGGGACCGTAGGTGAAAATTGAATTCTAAATTTTGTTTACTTTTCATTAATTATTTAAACAGTCACTTAGCATTAGTAGCTACCATGTCGGGCAACGTGGATTAAGAAGGTGCTTGCAGACTTGATCTTTGCTACTTCTCTGAGAGAGGAATGGAGAAATGTATCATCTTATTGATGATGAAACTTTGGAGTGGAAAGATGGTGTGACTGGTTTAAGATCACAGTGCAGTGATCACACCTGGGTATGGGCAGGTGGTCATCCACCCCATCACCACAGGTAACCTGCTTCTTCAGAGCCTGAGAAAGTCTAATTAATACCTGAACTACTAAGAAAAAGGCAAACACTTCAATAGAAAAAAAATGAGAGGATAAAAAAGTAACATTCAAAAATTCAGAAGCATTTTTACATACTAGGAGTAGTCAATTAGAAAATACAGGCTTTCGATATGAAGAAAAGCTGTGAAACTGTCCAGAAAGCCACAAAGGAAGATGTGAATAAACAGAGACACATTGTGTTCCTGGTGGGAAGTCCCAATGGTCAGTTCTACACAGAGTAATTTATAACTATAAAGCAATTCCCTTAAGATATTTAGGGATATTTCATGGAGTTTTTCAAACTGAAGAAAAAAATGCACCTGAAATAGAAAATGTAAGAGAATAGCACAGACATTTAAAAATACAAATCAGAAGCTTGAAGGGGCAGGGAAACACATGGCAAAGTTATAATAACTGAAACAATATGGGGATGGTGTGTAAATAGCTTGAAGGACAAATGTAACAGAGCAGAGAGTCCAGAACGAACTCATGTATGTGTGGGAACTAGGATGTGATAACAGCAATGCCTCAGGCCAGTGGGAAAAGATGGCAGTTCTGTCCTGCACTGTGATTTATAGCGAAAAATTCGAAACAAATGTCCCACAATAGAAAATTAATAAAATATCTTTTAAGACTATGTATTCACTAAATGACAAAATAAACCATTTTAAAATGATGATGTTACTGAGTGACAAAATGATGAACGTTATTTATAGAGATGTACGTGATATACTGTTAAGTGAACACAAAAACACAGTTTACGAAACTGTAAAAAGGGCTGGCTGTGGTGGCTCATGCCTGTAATCCCAGCACATTGGGAGGCCAAGCGGGGGCAGATCACCTGAGGTCAGGAGTTCAAGGCCAGCCTGGCAACATGGCGAAACTCTATCTCTACTGAAAAAACAAAACAAAACAAGACAAAAAAATGTAATCCCAGCTACTCCAGAGGCTGAGGCAGGAGAATCGCTTGAACCTGGGGCAGAGGTTGCAGTGAGCCGAGATCATGCCACTGTACTCCAGCCTGGGCGACAGAGTGACTCCATCTCAAAAAACAAAACAGTGAAAAGCATCGTGTGATCCATGTTTGCTAAGTACGTTCACATATATGGATACTTCTACTTGTGAAAGTCACAAATATACATGTCTATCCTGATCCAACCTTTAAACTTTATTTTTATATTTTTGTTTTTAAAAGTATGGAATGCTTCACAAGTTTTTTGTTATCCGTGCACCGACGCCATGCTAATCTTCTCTGTATCGTTCCAATTTCAGTATATGTGCTGCCAAGGTGAGTACATGACTTAATTTTTTAGACCAATCTTAACTGAGGTACTACGCAATCAGTAGCTTAAGCCTCTACTTGGTTGGGTTAAGCGTTAAGCCATACCTCCCAATCTTGGCTTCAGTGGTCTATGCCTCATGGCTGGGATCCTATGTGGCTTCCTGAGTTGCCTTTGAAGTTGACCACATTCCCAACCATGTGGGCTTAGGAAACAGCCCTGGGGGTATATTTTTCTCTAGATCATAACTCTTCCTCGTGATCTTTCTTTTTTCCTTGTCCATTACACCAGGTCCTTCCCTGTTTGGTCTAGCAAGCAGAGATCAGGGAAGTATCACATCTAAATAGATTCCACTAACATTCCAAGGGAAACGGAGTGGCTCTTTCTGAAAAATAAGAACATGCAAAACTCTAGAAAGGCCACGGGAACAAAAAATGTTTTCTCTAAAAACCTTGAGTCCGCATCCTCCACTCTTAAGTGGGGAGCCCAGAACAATCTTCCCAATCTCTTATTCATTTTCCTTTTTTTTTTTTTTTTGGTGATGGAGTTTCGTTCTTGTTGCCCAGGCTGGAGTGCAATGGCATGATCTCAGCTGGCCTCAGTCTCCACCTCCTGGGTTCAAGAGATTCTCCTGTCTTAGTCTCCTGAGTAGCTGGGATTACGGGCATCCGCTACCATGCCCAGCTAATTTTTTGTACTTTTAGTACAGATGGGTTTGACTGTGTTGGCCAGGCTGGTCTCGAACTCCTGATCTCGAGTAATCTACTGGCCTTGGCCTCCCAGAGTGCTGGGATTACAGGCATGAGCCACCGTGCCTGGCCTCTTATTCACTCTTTATATTCTCCCAATAACTTTTGGACTTAAGGAGGAAAGTGTGTTGTTTTAACACCGTGCTTGGCATATTCAGCTTCATATTCACAGCCAGTGCTCATCTGGGCCAGGTCTCCCATAGCTAGCTCATTTTAGTGTATCCAGATCATGGCAGTTTACCAGGACACATCACTTCTTCTCCCACCCACCCTCCTACCCATTCCTGCCTCTGTTTCAGAGGGACACATGGTGGTAGAGCCCTGATACTGCTGGATATATCTAGAATGAATTTTTAAAACAAACTGCTTCTGAAGAGTCTCCCAGCCTGGTGGCTGAGTGAGTGAGAATTAAGTGTCAGTGAAGGAACTAAATTACCACCTACTGCTTCATCCATATAATTAAGTTAATAATTAAAACATGACTAGCAGGGGCTTCATCCACCAGGAATCATAATATGCTGCTTTTTTAGACCCTTGTCACAAAATATGAAAACCACATCGGTAATTGTTATCAGAACTGCTTAGCAACCTCGGCTTTAATTGTCAGCCAGCTTATCAGAACATGCAGTTAATTATCGTGTCTCATACCTAGAATGTTGGGCATGTGAAAGAGTCCCGGAGATGGATCTTCCCTGCGGTGAAATGGAGTCAGATGGATCACCTGCAGGGGGGTTCACCCTGGGAGAGTATTTCAGAATTTGCCTGCTTCTTCCTGGAACCAGCCTTTGTTAGAATGCATGATTCCATGATGAAAACTTGCAGATTTTCCATGGAGGAGAAGACTCCTTCCTGATCATATGTTCATTGTTACGGGACTGTCTATTAATGGTACAATTGCTGAGCCAGCCCAGGTTTCGTATTCTCGTTAGTAACAGGTATTTGGATGCTCATAACAGTTCTAGGGGAAATTTATGAGTGATGACGTAAAATAAAACACTGGATCTGAGAACGAAGAGATGAGTTCTATGGCCAGTTTTTCTGCCACTAGCTGTGGGCCTTTCTTCAAATCTTATCTCACTAAACCTCAGTTTCTTCACCTGTTAAATAGGTAGGAGTGCGATAGCCTGAGCTGGTATGCCTTGGGCTGCTGGCCCATCAGTAAGTGCAAAGAGGTATGGCCATTGGAGGTTTTTTTGTTTTTTTGTTTGACTGTCCTAAATTGTTTCTTAGGTGTGAGTTTTACAAACATTGTTTATATTAGTGGTAACGGTGGAGCCGGAGAGTATTGTGCCTTCTCCAAGTTGCACGACGAGAGAAACACCAACAGTGTAGTGGAACTTACGGCCCTTTCCAAGGCCACAGCTCTTTCAGCCTGCAGCGATCAGCCCATTCATCTCCCTGTGCTTGTGGACTGCTGTGGTGATTCACAGGATGTCAGGATTTCTTCTGACAGCTTTATGGAATGTATCAATGAGGATAACCTCAACAAATTTGTATGAGGAATCTTTACCAACGCAGTGAGAATTCAGGCCTCTTAGAGGCCCACAGTGGCATCCAGCTCACTCCTCTGCAATGAACCCAAGGCTTCAAGCAAACGTTAGCTGGTTAATACCAGGATGGACAGGCTTGCTGTAAGTTGCACCCTTAGGAACTGGGTGTTTTTGGCCACCACGGCGCATGTGAATCCTATATATAACATAACCTGGCTTGGCCTTCTATCCCAGCCCATGCCCCTTGTATCTGACTTGAGGGATGGAAAAGAACCCAGAAGAAAGAGTCACACTAAGCGAATGTTTCAGAAAGAATGGAAATGTTGTCTTTGCCAAACGCTCCTTAGAGGCCAGGAGAAATGACTGAAAGGGTTTTACTGAAACGGGTCCAGTTAAACAACCCATTACGGTATTACAGTTTTTTGCTAACATGTCTATCCACTAGTCTGAAAACTCCTTTAGTCTTCTCGTGCCCTGAAACTTTGCTTGGCCTTGTATCTCTCAGAAGAAAGTGCAGTCTTCTCAGCACACATTGTGGGCTACCCAAACAATTACAAGCCGGAATCCCCAGGACCTGTCCTTAGCCCCTTTTCTTCTGGTGCTCTTGTAAGCTTCCTTGGCCTTGTATCCCTCAGAAGAAGCTGCATTATATCAGACTGCTTCTTCCTCCATGGCTCCTGGGTGTCCTTGTGTGTACCCATCTTGGCTTACTGGATGGCTGCTGCCAGATGGAAAGGCCGTTGGAATTATTAAAATGCAGAAATGCTCTGTACCGACTGGCAAACAGCCACCATCAAAGCCCCTCTTCCTGCACCCCTTGCCGAGTGCCTCCTGACCGCCTTGGCTGCAGGTTTCCTCACCTGGACTCCCATGAGTATCAGCTAAAGTTTCACATCTGGCCCAGATGCCTTGTGACACGGCGTCCTTGTTGTCATCATCAAGGTCATCTTTGAGTCCTCAGTACCTTGGCCATGCCCACGGCTAAATGACATTGATGCCCTTGGGGAGAAGCATCACCCACCTGACGAGTTACTGGTTGTTTACACTCTCTACAAACAAAAAGGTGATTTTTAGATTTTTCCATCTGTCTCTTTGTTTTTGGCCAGCTGGGTGGGGTCAAGGTCAGATTTTGGCTGTGAGTGTCTATTAACACGCGCACTTTTGCTTCACAAATGGAGGAAAAACCTGTTAATGGTAGAGTCTTCGGATAATTCAGGCAAGGATTAGACTGAAGATGACCTTGGCTTTGGAGATAATGAAATTTAATTATGTAAATACAATTGGAACACCGAAAGCACATAAATAAAATTGTTTTTGAGCACACAACTCACTCTTTAGGTGGTGACCACTGGTAGGATTGTGATTCGAGCTAGGTAGGCTGTGGGCTATTCACATAATGATTATTAGTGAGACTGCAGTTCTTTTCAAAGATCTTGTTGATTTCTCTGTTCATTTATTGCAAATGACTGAAGACTTGTTACATGTTTTCTATCTCCTCTAGAAGTGATTTTTAAGACCTTTTAATGCCTATGGCATATTCATTCATTCAATAAACAGTTTTTGAGGCTTTACTCTGTGCCAGCCATTTGTGCTAATTGCTGGGAACAAAGGCACAAAACCATGTTTACTAAAGGAGTTTTCAGGCTAGTGGTTAGACATGTTAACAAAAAATACGTAATACCATAAATGAATTGTTTTACTGGACATCTTTCAGTCATTTCCCTGGCCTCTTAGGAATGTTTGTCAAATACAACATTTCCATTCTTTCTGAAACATTTGCTTGGCGTGACTCTCTCTTCTGGTTTCCCTTCCATTTCTTAGGCTGCTGCTTCTCAGTTGTGGGCTACCTATATTAGCCAGTTCTCACACTGCTGATAAAGACATACCCGAGACTGGGTTATTAATGAGGAAAAAGAGGTTTAAAGGATTCACAGTTCCTCATGCTCAGAGAGGCCTCCCAATCATGGTGGAAGGCAAAAGGCACGTCTTACATGGTGGCAGACAAGAGAGAACGAGAACCAAGTGAAAGGGGTTTCCCCTTATAAAACCATCAGCTCTCGTGAGACTTATTCACTCCCATGAGAACAGTATGGGGGAAACCGCCCCTGTGATTCAATTATCTCCCACCAGGTCCCTCCTACAACACATGGGAATTACGGGAGCTACAATTCAAGATGAGATTTGGGTAGGGACACACCCAAACCATATCACTATCCCAACAATTAAAAGTCGGAATTCCCCAGGACCTGTCCTAAGCCTCTTTCTCTTCTCATGCTCTGTGCTCTTCCTAGAGCACTTCTTTCACTTCCATTGCTTTAATTACCATTGCTATGCCAGTCTCTTAAGGGCAACCCTCTCTTCAGCCCATTGGATGTCTCTCCTTAGACATCTCACAGGCTGCCTGAAACTCAACATGTCCCAAAAGAATTCTTGTTCTCTGAACTGCACCCACCCCCTCTTTCTATTCTAATGTCCTAGATGTTTTGTTAATGACATTACTGTCCACCCAGTTGGTCAAGCCAGAAACCCAACAATTACCTGACATTCCTCTCCCTATACCTCATAATCAAGTTTTGTTAGTCCTACCTCCGTCTGTATCTCTGGAGAGTTTCCCGAGTGCCACAGCCACCATGCCTGTCTAAGTCCTCACTGTCTCATACCTGGTGGGGTAATGTCCTGGTGTTTCTAGCTCCACTGCTGCTCCCCTGCAGACCTTCTTCCACATGGCAGATGTGGTCATCTGCTTCAATTGTGGATCTGATTATGTCTACAGCAGTTGCCATTGGAGGTCTGCTGAACCTATAAGCCAGTACCTCTCCTTCATAGAGACGTGTGCTGATTCCTGAAGTCATGTTTGCATCATGAAAGCTGGAGTTTCCTTGCTCAGCTCATAGCTCATTGAGTTAGGCATGAATACACTGATCCAAGCTGGCTTAACTGAATTCTTTCTCCATAAAGTTTGAATGGGAGTCAGTAACCACTGTTATGTGTGTCTCTCTGTATGGCCAGACCCTTTAGTTTGTTTTTTCCTTCTTTCTTCCTTTCTTTTCATTTCCTTTCCTTCCTTCCTCTTGCTTTTTTCCTTTCTCCTTTCTTTTTTTTCATCCAGCTTTATTGAAGTATAATTGACAAATAAATATTGTGTATATTTAAGGTATAAAACAGGAGGCTTTGATATACATGTACTATACATTGAGAAATAATTACTACTATCAAACTAATTAGCATGTTCATCACCTCACACAGTCACTGTGTGTATGTGCTGAGAACACTGACTATCTACTGATTTTGCATATTTCAAGTATATAAGAAAGTATTACTGACTATAGTCACCATGCTGTACATTAGATCTCTGGAACTTCATCCTGTGTAACTGACAGTTTGTACCCTTTGACCAATATCCCTGGAACCATTATCCCCACACCCCAGCTTCTGACCACTGCAATTTTACTCCCTGCTTCTGTGAGTGTGTTAGATTCCACATATAAGTGAGATCATGCCGTATTGGTCGTTCTGTACCTGGCTTATTCCATTTACCATAATGCCTGATATAGTTTGGCTGTGTTCCCATCCAAATCTCAGCTTGAACTGTATCTCCCAGAATTCTCACATGTTGTGGGAGGGACTCGGGCGGGGGGGGTGATTGAATCATGGGGGTCGGTCTTTCCTGCTCTATCCTCGTGATAGTGAATAAGTCTCATGAGATCTGATGGGTTTACCAGGGATTTCTGCTTTTGCTTCTTCCTCATTTTTCTCTTACCACTGCCATGTAAGAAGTGCCTTTCACCTCCTGCTATGATCCTGAGGCCTCCTCAGCCATGTGGAACTATAAGTCCAATGAAACCTCTTTTTTGTTCCCAGTTTCGGGTATGTTTTTATCAGCAGTGTGAAAGTGAACTAATACAATGTCCTACAGATAGAACCATAAATTACAATCTAAGGGTTGCAGGGTGACTGTCATCTACCCTGCTTTTGGAGAAGCAAGGAAAATAAACTGCAAACAGAGGAAGAGAAAATAATGAAGCAGAAACACTGAGTGGCAACAGTACAGATGGAGAGAGACCAACTCTGGGCTTTCCCAAGAGTTTCCAGATCATGACTCCAGGCTCTTTTCTTGCTTAAGTTTCATTAAATTTCTGTGAATCCTTATAATAAATTTCCACATTTCACTTTAGCTACTTTGAGCTGATTTCTATTCCTTGCAGCCAAACAATTTTCACTCCCACACTGGCATTATCATGTTTAAAAAAAAAAAAAAAGTCAAAGTTCCCTTGACCTTAGGACGCAGCCCCAAATTTCGAAGCTGAACCCAAAGCCCTGGTCAACTTGGCTTCTCACTGCTTTGTGCTCTGCACTCCAGTCACCCTGGAAGACTTCTGGTTCCTGGACATGCTGCCCTCTCTTTTGTCCCTGCCCCTGTCATCCTCCTGCCTAGAATATACTTTGATTCCCTTCTCCACCTACTTGTGCCATGCTCTTCCTTCACTTTGCAACATAAATGCCAGTTCCTAGGAAGCCAGCATCTTGGCTTTCGAAGCAAGGCTGCTGCCCTCAAAGAGGACTCCCTTGGCACTCCATATTTCCTCACTACATTCACCTCCCCATCATACCTTAGCTCCATGAAGGCAGCAGCTGTGGTCTGGTTCATTCTCAGCTGTATGCTCAGCCCTTGGTGTTATGCCTGCCACAGAGACCGTCCTCAATAACCATCTGTGCATGAATTGGTTGCTGGGAGAACCCTGGAGAAGGAGCAGCCATGCTTGCAAGGAGAGCTAGGGAAGATTTTGCAGAGGAGGTGGTGTCTGAGCAGAGCCTTAAAGGACAGACAAGAAGATCCCATCTAAGACACTCTCGAGAATTCAGGGACACAGGTGGGGCACTTTGGGAGAGTGGGGAGTCTGGGATTTCAAGTCAGGTGATCCTACTAACTGTGGGACTGAGGGCAAAGTCCTGGCTAGAAGGGCTAGTGTGAAGGTCGGAAAGGGCAATTACAGAGTACCAGCCATTACTGTTAATAAGAGAAAACAATTATTATTTTCTGTAGATCTGAGCATCACCAAACGCCTTATATTGTTGTAAGGATTGCATTTTCTGAACAATAATGAAAACCCTAAATAAAGTTGTTATTAATAACACTGTTATTATTAATTATGGTAATCAGAACTTGAAGCCCACAGTGAAGTGCTCCTTCTCTCAACAACGGGGCAATCATCCTTTTCCTTTGAGTGTTAAAGTGAAACATGCAAAGTTACTAGAAATATATAGAATAGTTCTCAGACCAGCTCCATTGAAATGTAACTTGGTTGAACATATTTACATATTAAAAAAAGAGTATGTCAATCAGAGAATTAAGGGACAGGAAAAGCAGTCACAGAGGGAAACAGGTTTGACTTGGTCTGTGCAGGAAGGAGGGAGGAGGGCAGTTCAGCCAGCGGAAGTGATGGCTTTCTGTTTCCGAGGCCAGCGCTAGGATGCAGAGACGCTCTAAGGATACCAGCAATTTCCTCTCTGCTCCCTGATGTCATCTTAAAGGACCTGCCTAAGCCACAGCACTCAATGAGACAGATTTTTATAGCAAAAGCTCCAGTTCCTGGCTCCTCCATCCTGACCATAACTGACAGAGTTAAGAGCGAACACCAAACTGGAGCTGAGATTATCAGTTTCAATGTGTTCACATCTTTGCATCAGGGATAGGAAGACTGACACATTTGGCTGTTGGGGTAACAAGGCTGGAACGTTGGAATATCATGGAACAGAAGCCATCATCTTGGGATGGCTTTGTTGAAGCCTCGTACACACAGAGATGTAAGCAAAGTCATGTCTGCAAGAAGAGAACAGTAAATAAGATACACAGAAAAGAAGAGATAAGAGGAGGAGAGGAGAGAGAGTGAGAAAGAAAGGAAGGAAGAGAGTGAGAATGCCATCTACTAAATTTCTGGTTCCATGAAGCCTCGCTCTGCTTCTCAATAGCTTTCCTTTTTCACGTGAGCCTTGATGAATAGAGCTATGTTCCACACAACCAAACCATTTCTAACCAAGATGGGGCTTGAGATGAGAGCCTCAACTATTTCAGGTTTTCCTGGAAAGATCTTCCCAGTGTGAGTGAAATGAATGGATCATGCTGCGTCAGCCAGACACGGTCAGACTGGGACTCGAGCCGGGTCTGCTTCTTAGATTCGTGGCCTACCACCATGAAAGCTGGGACCTTGTTGTATGATAATGTGCCTTCCACACATGGGTGGCATAAAGCAATGTCAATTTATTATCTTGCTATTCTTCAGTTTGGAAGTTCAACATTGGTCTCACTGGGATGAAATGAAGTCATCATCAGGGCCGATTCCTTTGGTAGCTCTCAGGAAGAATCCATTTCCTTGTGCATTTCCAGCTTCTGAAGGCTGCCCACATTCCTTATCTTGTGGCTCCTTCCTCCACCTTCAAAGTGAATGATGTGGTATCTTTCTGACTCTGCTTCCAGTGTCACAGCTTTCTCCAACTCACTCTTCTTACTCCCTCTGCCCCATGTGAATACACTGAGTCCACTTGGCTAAATCAGGATGATTTTCTCATCTCAAGGTTAGCTGATTAGCAACTGATATCGTTTGGCTAGGTCCCCACGCAAATCTCATCTTGAATTCCCGCATGTGGTGGGGGGGACCTGGTGGGAGGTAATTGAATCATGGGGGCAGGTCTTTCCCATGCTATTCGCATGATAGTGAATAAGTCTCATGAGATCTGATGGTTTTACAAGGGGCAGTTTCCCTGCACAAGTTCTCTCTTTACCTACTGCCATCCATGTGAGAGGTGACTTGCTCCTCCTTGTCTTCCAGCATGATTGTGAAGCCTCCCCAGCCACGTGGAACTGTGAGTCCATTAAATCTCTTTTTCTTCCCAGTCTCAGGCGTGTCTTTATCAACAGCATGAAAACAGACTAATACAGCAACCTTAATTCCCCTTTTTCATATAACCTAACAATTCACAGGGCCCAGGATGAGGGCCTGGGCATCTTGGTGGGTAGGGAGCATTATTCTACCTACTCTATGTAGGGTGAAAAGAACAAAATACCAACATAGAGTTTCTTTTAAAATATTCATTTTGGCTTAGGAAACTTTGATGCTCAACTAGTGATCTTCTGAACTCATGCTTTAATGAAAAATAGCATGGACTTTCCATTCCTTTAGTCCTGAGTTCGATCCTACCAAGTCTATGACTTCAGTATGTGTGTTTAACTTCTCTGTACTTCCACTTCCTCCTCCATAAAATGCAGATAATGATGGTACTGTTTGGGGAGCTAGATGAAATCAAATATGCTTTTAAGAAAACATTATAAATGTCTATGTTTTTCGCTTTCCTTACTTTCCTTTTCCTTTCCTTCCAAATCTTGACAGCCTGGAACCATGAACTGCATATACCAAGAATGCTCCTCAGTGACAGAAGACCCATGCTGTCTTGGCCACGCTATGTCTCAGTTGCAGAAGTGACCTGGTGCTAGAAATCTGAAACTAGCATTCTACTGGGATGACAATCCATAATCTCCTCATGCTCCTTCTGCCCCATATTTCAGGTCTTGTTATCTCTGGGAGTGAGAGTCGTCGAAGGGTTTCTTTTTGTCTTTCCTTTCTCACAGCATAAAATGACAAGGACCAGGAAGCCAAGGACAGGATATTTTTGGGACTGCTAAGTAGGAGCTACCAGGACTGTGATCTCGGGGGCCTGTCTGAGTGATGGGAGGTATTGAAGAATTCCCAGTGGACTGCATCCAGGTCATGGCTACAGCAAGCTTTTCCCAATCCCTTTGAGCAACTTATATTCCTTTTTTTGTCTTTTTTTTTTTTTTTTTTTAAATTTACTTTAAGTTCTGGGATACATGTGAAGAATGTGCAGGTTTGTTACACAGGTATACATATGCCATGGTGGTTTGCTGCACCTATCAATCTGTCATCTAGACTTTTAAGCCCTGCATGCATTAGGTATTTGTCCTAATGCTCCCTCTCCTTTTGCTCCCCACTCCTCAACAGGCCTTGGTGTGTGATGTTGCCCTCCCTGTGTCCATGTGTTCTCATTGTTCAACTCCCACTTCTTAGTGAGAACATGTGGTGTTTGGTTTTCCGTTCTCTGTTAGTTTGGTGAGAATGATGGTTTCCAGCTTCATCCATGTCCCTGCAAAGGACATGAATTCATTCTTTTTCATGGCTGCATAGTATTCCATAGTGTAAATGTGCCACCTTTTCTTTATCCAGTCTATCATTGATGGACATTTGGGTTGGTTCCAAGTCTTTGTTACTGTAAATGAGCAACTTATATTTCTTTAAAGGATTCACTGCCTGCAAGTGTGGGTGAGCTCTGTATATCTGTAACCACAGCCATGGGCTTCTGATGATGACTTCTTATTTTCCTTTATGTCTGAAGGAGCTTGGCTGCCTTTGACCTCACCACCCTAGGGATCGAAATAGCATGAAGTGAAGGAGTTCCTGTGTTGATTTGTTGCAGAAAGATAGTCCAGTTGGATTTAAATGGTATCATTATGGAAATGCAACCAGTTCAGGTATCAAAGCCTCTGCAAAACATTCTAGAAGGTTACTTGTGTTTTAGCTGAAAAAGCAGTCAGCTGATTAGAATGTATCGCTCCTCAACTTTCCTTTCAGTTTTGGACACAGTTTCCATACCTCATTGGCAGCTCACAATGCATCTTCACAGACATGAGCACTTTTTTTTAGTGCTTGGGTTCCTGGTAGTGCTCAGAGTCAGACAGGCTGGTGTTGAAATCCCAGTTCTCCTGAAACCAGCAGTCACTTAATCTTTCTGAGTTTCAGTTCTCCTAACTGTAAAATGGTGGCACTAATAACAATTTTCTTGAATTGCTGTACTTATTAAATGCCCCTAGCATGGCACCAAGCCCTCGTTAAGCACTTGGAAGTGAATATCCATTTCTTATTTTTGGGTTCTCTGCATATAATGTTTATATACATCTTAATTAAAACTGCTTCTTTCCTTGAAAACATCTAATATTCATGTATAGAAGAGTATTCACAGAAAAGCATGCATCTACCTTTCCTTCTCTGGGCACAGCAGACATTCACCTTCCCAGATTTGGAAATGAAGGAAGCAAGATTGCCTTTTGGGGCATTAGGCACAGTGGTTCACAGTACAGATACATGAAATCTGCTGAAGGAGAAGGCACAGCTCTCAGGTAGACAAGCCCCCACAGCCACCAGATTGAATATATTTCCATTAAGAAAGGATGTGTCCATCAGAGGAAGGACTTGTCAACTCTGGAATAAAAAAGAAACGTGAGTGTAACAGGTAAATATCAGCAGGATCCATCCTAGGATATTCCACTTAACCGGTGACTGGAAGAGTTCTGGTTTTGTCAGGGCAGAGAGTGGAGCCCACATATGTTATGTGACTCTGGTCTCACCGGCAAGACTATCCTCCTTGTGGAATGAAAACACTGAGCTATCTCAGCTGGATGCCTGAGGCACTGGATTATTAAACTTCCCTCGTTCTGACTTCAGGCTCACCAGAAACTTTCAGTCTATGATTCAGCTTCTCCTTGGAGTCTGTCTATGGTGAGAGATTGGGCTAATTTTATGGAATCTGAGTTTTTAGGTCTCTGTGCCAGTAATTTCTCACAGTAAATGAAGGCATTGGTGTTCTGGTTTTATCTGTCAGTGCTCTGTGCTTGGGTAAAGTGTCTCTATTGAGAGATGGATCCCTTTTCAGATTCTGTAGCATCCAAGTAGCAGATCTAGGATGATGGAAAATTCCCCAAGGTAAGCCATATTAGTTTATAAGACATCTTGGAAGATAGTCTGCTGGCCTCTCCTCTTGGTGACAACCATCTGGCATTTCAGAAGAAGAATATTTCCAACTTTGACACTAACCATACATCCTCTCCCCACTCCATCTCACTGAATAACAGCCCACAGTGTTGGTGCCACATACTAGAGAGATCCTGGGATTTGGAACCAAGCAGACCGGGGTTTGATCCTGTCTCTGCTGCCTTCTGTCTATATGATACTGGGCATGTAATCTAATGTTTCTGAATATCAGTTTCTGCATCTGTAAAATGAGATTCCTCACAGGGATGTCGCAAGGATGAAAGAGATGCGGCTCAACAAATGTAGCTATGATTATCGTGTACATTGGCGAGGACTCCCTGATGTAGAATGATGGTCAAGTGTGGATCTTTCATTCTAATATGTACAGCGAATCTGTTATGTGCAATGGTGTCTTTCTAGTTTTTAGTGATGTGCCATCCTCGTGGCCTTTCCTGGGGTGCGCTTCTCCTTAAGGAAGGCTAATGGATTTCTGCACCTAAGAGCTCAAGGACCTTGCTGAATTTTTAATTTCCCCACAAACTAACAAAGTTGCAATACCTCAGTCTGGCTTCACTGTTCCAGGCATTGGTAAAATTAGGTTGTCTCTCCTCTCTGGGCAAGACTGTGCTTTGATTCTTTTGATTATAAGGGGAGAGTATTTTAGCACACCCAGAGATGAAAACCATCACAGTTTCCTCTCGGCGAAGTTCAGGCTGCATTGCCAAGCGATAGCCAGGTGGCCTGCATTGCTTCCAACCTTCTGTACATTCTTCTTACAAGGTCTGAATAGACTGGAGCTTCCCTGAATGCTTTGTGATGGGAATAGATGTGGAGGGCTTTCACCTGTGGCCTCAAGTTGAACCCCTGAAAGTATAAAGAGGCAATGACTTTGGAGAAGCAAATTTGTTTGTTTGTTTGTTTTTTGTTTTGTTTTTTGTATTTTTAGTAGAGACGGGGTTACACTGTGTTAGCCAGGATGGTCTCGATTTCCTGACCTCGTGATCCACCCGACTCGGCCTCCCAAAGTGCTGGGATTACAGGCGTGAGCCACTGCGCCCGGCGCAAATTTGTTTTAAGGATATAAGCATATATATGTCATTTTTTGGTCTTCCTTAAAGTAGAAATTATTGCTTCATGGTACCATTCGATCAGAACTTCGGCAACTGGTTCGTTAAATGAGAAAATTCTTTTTTGCATCTGCCCGTTTCTACCTGATCTCTGTCCCTGGAAAACATTTTGGGTGAATACAGTCGCTTTTGGGGTCACTCTTAGACAATAACAACAAATTTAATATAATAATGTTACTTGGCTACTTTTAGGTAAGAGAAAATCTAGTCTAGTCTAATATACAAACTCCAGACTCTCCTTCCATCACTTGGCCTGTTTCATGTTTGGAAGTCATAGTGGGGAAATACTTGCGATTGCTTCTCCGCCCATGCCCATCTTAACTACCCTGACACCCTAGCAGACATTTTAGGACCCTCCTGTGTTGGAGTCGTAGGTGGGGAGGAGAGGAAGGACAGAAGAGGCCTCCTGCAGCTGCCTGTAACCTGCATGTGGCAGTAAGCACACGTCTCTCTCTCTCTCTACATGGCACTTTGTGATTTCCTCCATGAGCCCTTCCACTGCAGCCCCTAAAGCTGAGGAAACCACATGTTGGCTGCTTTTGACTTTTTTCTCTTGACAGCTGCGCACCCAATGGGACGCCCACAGCCCCTTCTGCTGAGATTGCCTCACGCCTGGCAGGAAGCCCACATAGGCAAGCTTCTTTTCTTCCTCTTCATTTAAAACAAAAAAGAAAACACTTAAGTGGTAACCTGATTATAAAAGCAACACACGTGACAACAGAATCTTTCTAAAAATAAGAGAGCAGAAGATAATTAGTCAAATTCCTGCCACCTACATCCCAAATGCCCATCAGCAGATGAATGAAGAAACAAATCATTGTACGTTCCCACGCTGGAGTACCACTCAGCGATAAAAAGGAGTGAACTCTTGATACAACAACATGGTTGCATCTAAAAATAATTACGCTGAGTGAAAGAAGGCCGACAAAAAAAGCATGCATACTGTCTGATTCCATTTCTATAAAATACTCAAAAATATGCACTGATTTACAGTGACAGAGAGCAGAGCGGTGATTGCTTTTTAATGAGGCGAAGGGAAGGGTGGGAGGGATGGATTCTAAAGGAGTAGGAGGACATTTCTGGGGGTGATGGATAAGTTCCTTATCTTGATTACGGAGATAGTTTCATGTATGTATCAAATTGCATCCTTTAAATATGTGCACTTCTTTTCTATTATGTCTCAATAAAACTATTTAAACATTTTTACTGTTGGGCATATTCAGACGGGGTCTTTTTCTCTTTCTTTTTATTTTTAATTTTACTTTGAGTTCCAGGACACATGTGCAGAACGTGCAGGCTTGTTACATAGGTATACGTGTGCCATGGTGGTTTGCTGCCTCTATTGACCCATCTACATTCCCTCCCCTTGCCCCTCACCCTGCAATAGGCCCTGGTGTGTATTGTTCCATCTCTGTGTCCATGTGTTCTCATTGTTCAACCCCCAATTCTGAGTGAGAACATGCAGTTTTGTTTTCTGTTCCTGTGTTAGTTTGCTGAGAATGATGGCTTCCAGCCTCATTCATGTCTCTGCAAAGGACATGGTCTCATTCCTTTTTATGGCTGTGTCGTATTCCACGGTGTATATGTCAGACAGGGTCTTTTTCTAGAAGGGTCATGGCTGGTTCTTTCCTGGACCACCCGTCACAGGCTCCTTCCCCCATCCTCAGTGTAAGTGCAACTTACATCTGTGGCAGCTTCTATATTCAGCTGTCGCCTGTTACCTGTAGACTCTTTAGGAATGAGCTTGGCTGCCATCCAGGCTTCAGGGAGCCTCGATAGTTCTCCTTAAGTCCCGTCCTTTCTCTGACCTGAGGTGTTGGACCAGACGCTTGCTCTCACCCATGTGTGGAGAGCAACCCACACACAACACCAATATCTCTCTTCAAAGATCTAATCCTTTGCATCTCTTCAACCTCCTGTGAGTCTTGGCTTTTTCCTCCATAGCCTGGTGACGGGTACACATCTATTGAAAGCAGAAGTAGCTTTTGGCAATGCCCTTGGCCAAGCCTACACATGTGGTTCAGCATTTCAGTGGGGGTCTACTTGGCACCCATTGTTTTTAGCTTTGGAGTCACAGCTGAAACTCTGAGATGACAAAAAGTCTCATTTTAATGACTTGTTTCACTTCCCTTTGCCTCACTGGGATACAAAGAGATGAATTTTTCCCAATATATTTTTAGAGGCATATTTATCATAAGAGCAGGCCAGCAGCATCTCTGAGTGCCGAGGCCCCAAGAGGGACTTGCAGTTATTGTATGCCCGCACCCCTCAAGGCCCCCAAAGATGCAGAGTGGACCTTTTGGTCTCTCTCCTCCCTTTGTCTAAGGATATCAGTTAGTGATCATAAATATTCATCCCATCTATTTCCTGATGCTGAGAAGGGAAAATATTGCAAACACCATGAACACTTGTTGAAGACACACATACATCAGGCACCATACCCAGAATTGACTCTACAGTGGTGATGGACAGGTCCTGCCCACGTGGATGCCACAGTCTAGCAGACTGGACAACAGGATGGTGACCTGGCGAAGAGGGTGAACATAAACTGGTGGACAAAAGTCAACATGGTTCGCCTCCAGAGATCTTCTTTAGAAAGGAGTCAAGGGGCCAGACGCAATGGCTCACGCCTGTAATCCCAGCACTTTGGGAGGCTGAGGTGGGTGGATCATGAGGTCAGGAGTTCGAGACCAGCCTGACCAACATGGTGAAACTCCATCTCTACTAAAAATACAAAAATTAGCCGGGTGTGGTGTGCATGCCTGTAATCCCAGCTACTCAGGAGACTGAGGCAGGAGAATCACTTGAACCTGGGAGGTGGAGGTTGCAGTGAGCCTAGATCATGCCATTGCACTCTAGCCTGGGCAACAGAGCAAGACTCTGTCTCAAAAAAAAAAAGAAAAAAGAAGAAGAAAAAGAGTCAGGAGTGGGCAGTGCAAGGCTGAACAGCTTTCCACAGAAGCCAAATACACCACCTCCGTCAGGATCCTCCCTCATAGAGGTCACCAGCACAGGAATGAGTCAGAACATTGCCACGTGAGCAATTGGAGCAGAATCTTCCTTCCTCCCATCCTTGCTGCTGGGCCACAGGCCAGTGGTAGGCCTCTAAAGGGTTTAGATCACACAGGCCGATGAAAGGGACAAATCAAGGAAAAAAAAAAAGGGAGCTTGCCAGGCACCTTCTTCTGCACCCCCAATTCCAAATGCCCTCAGTGGATGTGTGGGGAGTGCTGAATCACATATGAAAGCAAAGCTTTAAACAGGATAGACTAAGGTTTAACAACAACAACACAAAAACTTGAATGTCTGCAAAGTTGGATCCGCATCTCATGGAGAGTCCAGGAGGTTTTTGCAGAGTACAGCTGCTAATAAAAATATGGAGAATGTAGGCCAAGTGCAGTGGCTCACGCCTGTAATTCCAGCACTTTGGGAAGCCAAGGCAGGCTGACTGCTTGAGCTCGGGAGTTACAGACTAGCCTGAGCAACATGGGGAAAACCTGTCTCTACAAAGTACAAAAAAATTAGCCGGGCGTGGTGATGAGCACCTGTAGACCCAGCTACTTGGGAGGCGAGATAAGAGGATTGCTTGAGCCTAGGTAGTTGAGGCGGCAGTGAGCCGTGATCGCACCATGCATTTCAGCCTGGGGGACAGAAGACAGGAAAAGACCATGTCTTAAAAAAAAAAAAGAAAAAAGGAAGATTTACCATGCCACAGAGACTGAGTGCCTTATATTGTAATACAAAGTCTTCGAATCCTCACAATGACCCCAGGAGGTAGGTGCTGTTATTAACATCGTCCTTTACACCATGAGGCTAATAAGACACAGAGAGGTTAAGTACCTTGTCCAAGGTCATAGAGCTAGAACCTTGACTTCAGAAACAGCATCTGCAACGCCCCCGGCCTTTTGCCTACTCTGCAATCTCATGGTTTCCCTTCCTTCTTTGAGGCCAGGAGCTCTCCAAGGTGCTGGAGAGAGGCCCAGAAGCAGCGTAGAGAGGCAGCCCCGCCAGACCCTGTAAGACCATAGTAAGGACCAGGATTTTATTTTGAGAGTTAAGGGAAACCACAGGCGTCTAAATGAATCACTGCTGCTTCCGCGCTGTCATAGCCAGCACTCCGGCTGTGTCTCTATTTAGCACTTGAGAGCTGGCTGTTTACGTGCCTACTTCTCCTTCTGGACTGGAAATGTCTTACAGCAGGGACCGCATCTTAGCCATTTTTATATCTTCTTCACGCTGTCCCAGTTACACAGCACAGTGCTGGCATCTATTAAACATTTAGTACCTGTTTATTGAATGAAATTAAAGGAGAAATGGATTCTTAATTATCTCTGAAAATCTCATTTTCCGGTAGCCCAATTAATTTCAGAGAGACTCAGGAATTTCTACAGTATCGTGGCAATGATAATGGTAATGTTAATAATTGCGGTTACTAAGCTCTGAGTGTTCCATGCTGGGATTTGGGCAAAACACTTTATATCACCCGTGATATATCGAGAGAGAGGAACTCTAGGTCCTGCCAGTCACCGGCAGTCCTTTCACTCACCTGGGCGAGCTTGTAAATCCCAGAGGTTAAGGAGAATACGATTTATCAGGAGTGGCCACTAGGTGGTGGTGTGACACCATCATCACCTCTGTACCTCGCCATAGGTAGTGGGCAACTTGGACCAATTCCGCGGGGCCCGTGGAGTGGCTGGGGGTCTCTTGGGAATCAAGATGGCCAAGATGGGGGTCTGTGCACCAAACTCTGTAACTGGAGTTGAGGGCTTTCCAGTTTATGCTGCCCATGAGCAGATGAATGGAGAGGACTCTTACTCAGCCAGGGTGCATTTCCTTCTTGTTGAAATCTGAAAATTATTCACTTCATTTCAACTCAGTTGAACAAGACATTATTGAGTCTCAGCTCTCACTAACACCCCCTCTGTCTTCACACCCTCTATTTTAGACTGGATTGGGGTGTGAGGACAAGAAGGCCACCAGTCCCAGTTCTCACATTTATGAAGAACATGATTAGGCATTTAATGTTACATTCAAATAGGGCCACACAGAAGATCATTATATTTCTTCCAACGTTAAAAGAGTTTATTCGTTCCATGAAAAATATTTAAGTTGTACTGTTATTTTCGTGTTCCCTTTCAGCCTACCTTCGTTTTAAAAATATATCAGCGTCTTTCGATTTTGGAAGTATTTAGGACCCCTTTCTCAATTTGTGAAGACCTACCTGTTTGAAGAACAACTAAAATGCTTGCAGTCCCATCAAAATAACGAACTGACCCTGCTTTCTCTAATTTATTGTTTTCATGCTTGCTAATATCCACTTCTGGAACAGTTTCTTCTCTGTCTTAAGTTGATCTATTCCTGCCTGTTCTTCAGATTTTAGATTGGACATCACCTCCTGTGCAAAGCAAGAGCTTGTTAGGTGCTTGCTTTTACCCCATTGTTGTTCTTTCTACTATGCTGTAATTCACAAATCTTTCTCTGTGTCCCCTGAAAGACCAGGGGTTCTCAACTTGGGGTATATGGACCTTTGGGCTATCCATGATTTACCCTTAACATTTTGTATTATTTGGTTACTGCCACAATAATACAGAATAAGAGCAACCGCAAAACCTCAGTGGCCCATAGTAAGTGAATACTTGTTATGTGTCTGGAGTCAGCTGGTATTCAGGAGGCAGGGGTCCTGCCACTCTTGGATGGGCTTGTTTACACCTCTGGGATTACCTGTCTGCTGGCTGATGGAGATTGGCCTTTGCTGTGGCAAGTGGGCCCTGTTCCACATGCTTCCCATCTCCCTTCTGGACTAGAAAGCTAACCCAGGAGGTCCTTCTCATGGTGGTGGTAGAAAGGCAAAAGATCAGGCCCCAAAATGCAAGCCTGTTTCATCAGCTTCAGCATTGGTCATTCCCATTAACATCCTTTTGACCAAAGCAAGTTACATGGATGTGCTCAACGTCAAGTGCTGGGGAAGGTCCCCCTACTCACAGAGTGAAGGTTGGTCACGCTGCATGGCCAAGGGCATGATTCAGAAAAGAGAGAAGAACTAGGGCCATTGCTGCTACCTACCATGGATTTGATGCCAAAATACTGTATATTTTCTGGAAAGATGATCTAAGGCTTTTACCAATTTCCCACTGGGTCCCATATCTGCAAAAGTTCAAGAACCTCTGATATAGACTCAACTTTGAGTTTAGGGACTACATATTCTTTATTTGTATATCTTCAAAACCTAAAATACAGGGCCTTGACCATAGCAGGTGCCCAATAAATGTATGTAGAATGGATGAGTGCTTTTTGTATGCACTCATTGAACCTAATACATATACAGTATTAGGTTCTGGGGATACAGAATTAAGCCAACCAAGGACTCTATTCTTGAGGAGCTTCTGCTATGTCTGCTCTCTGAGAAAGCTGTTGCTCAGGGGTTGGAGTCAGGAGGCAGGTGGACATCCTTCAGCCTCAGCCAGTATAAAGTTTGCATCATTATGATGTCTTGAGGGTGAAAGTCAAGAAAGAACAAGTTCAGGAGAAACATAATAAATGAAGACGCTCAACTTCTGTGGTCCCAAATGTGAATTATCCTGCAGAAACCATATGCTGTGCAAGGAACACATATGTGGGCCTAAAAAATAGAAGTGGAGACCTCATATTTATTGGTGTCACAAAGTGAATAATGAATTTTCTTAGCAGCTAGTTCTAGACTCCCTGTCCAACAAGGAAATTGCCTCTGTCCAAGAAAATATCTTGATAAGCTGCTCTGGGCAGAAGGTGAGAGACCCTGAAGGCATGGGTGTCCAATGAAATGAATTGTTTATTTTTTTCCTCACAAAGCAGGAAAGAGAAAAAGGAGATAGAAGAAGGTGGAGTAAGGGAAAAGATAAGAACTGGAAAGCTGAACCACAGCCCAGACCCAAGCAGGAGAAAGAGCAAGAAATGCCTATGAGAAAGCCGGAAAGAAACCCCTGGAATTTGGAAGAAAATGTCTAAAAGGTGATTTTCAGGAGATGCCTGGAAGGTGTTCTCTGGGACCCTCCCTCAAGACTCCTAAGTAACCACATTTGCAAATGCATCTTGCATTTTGTTTGCTCCAACTTTGTCTTGGTTTTGCTTTCGTGGGAACTGAGAAAAAGACTGAGTTACTCATCAGGATAGGTGTGGTCCAAAACAGATACCACTTGGTAAATGTAGTAACAGATTTAGTAGCAGGACCCTGGAGATGAAGGTTTCTAGGCTTGTTCTTCTGAGGTCTTAGGGACCTGGGGAAGGGTCTGGAAGCTCAGAGACTGTGGAACCATGGGATATCAGGGCATCAGTATCTGGCACTTGTTCTACGACACTCTCTACTTGTATAACATTGGGCTAGTTTCTTTAATGTTCTGCTTCTGTTTTCTCACTTCTAGACTGAGGATAATAGTATCTTCTTCCTGGGATCTTTGGGACATATCTAATGAGAAATGGAGACATCATAGAAGACATAGAACCTGGCACACACACTCATACGTGTCAGCTCTCATTATTTTAGATGTCATTGGGTTGTTATTGTTATTGCCTTTGTTGTTCCCAGTAGCTGACATTTGGGTAGCATTGGCCTGGTGGACTGGAAGCAACACAGGACTGAGGATCAGAAAGCCAGCGTCTGGTCTTGGCTCCTCCCCTAAACAGACATGCGACCTTGAGGAAGTCACTTTGCCCTTCCAGGCTTCAGGCTTCCTCTTCCTCTTTTAACAGAAGATATTCGAGAAGACTTTCTCTGAGGGTTGTTTATTCCCTTCAACCTGTAGGAGGCACCATGGCCCCACAGCTCCCAGCCCCACAAAGCCTATTGTGACATCAGAGGAAGCAGCCCTGGGTTGCAGTCCACAGTCCACTCAGAAATCCATTTTCCCCACTCAGCATAACACTGAAGTGAGACTGACTTGGTGTGTTTGTTTACACCCCTTGGGAAGTTATTTCCCTTTTCACTTAATTACCTGATATCCAGACATTGCTGTGCAAAATTCGCCTCAAATACATTTTGTAAAGTCATCTAGACTCACTCATTTGGTGCTTTGATTAAAATGTGCAATCTTCCCCAGGCTTCAGCACCTCGTTAAATAATTGCACCTCCAGTAAGAAAGTAAACAGCACACTCCGGGGGCACAGAGAACAAGATGAATGTGATGCACATCCAGCAGATATTTTATACACCATCTCCCAGGCAAGCACATAACCTCTGGCTTAAGGGCTGGACGGATGCTGGCTTTAACTGCTCTCTTTTTGCAATCTTTTTGGGCAGGAGTATGATCTAGAAGCAGAGCAGAATTTCCTCTGCCCGCCCTTTCCTGGCTCAGTGTCTGTTTAACTTGGGCCCAGCCCTGGCGGAAGGACCAAGGATTGGTTGTTCACTGGGAACCTGGCTCATCCCCTAGCAGCAACTTTGCATTCAAAGTGCAAGGGGCAAGGGGCTGGATACAGAGCTCATTTCCTAGAGGGTGTTGCAGCGCTGTTGAGGGATTGGCAGCTTTGAATCAAGTCCCACCTTTCTCATTAATTCTTGATGTTGACCTTGAGCATTTCACTTTACCTTTTCTGACTTTCATTTTCCCCCTGCCTCTTTTATAAAATGAATCTGGGGTACGACTATGGGAGGGAGTGGCTGAGTTAGGATGGAGGAAAAAAAATCAGTGGAAAAGATGAGGTCAAGGAACTGATTCACAAAGCCTATGATGGTAGGTGATGATAATGACCAACGGCACAAGGAGCCACCTTTGAGCTCCAGGATAGGAAGCTCGATTCAAGATGATGTCCCAACCACCATGGTCCCAAAAAAGGCTGAAGGATGCTGGTTGGTGAGGGTGTTTGTGGAAAGTTCTTTTCCCTGGCATTACAACTCCAAGGTATGGGAATTGAGGATCTAACCACCAGGCTGGCATAGATTCTTCTTGAATTTTTCTTCTTGTTCTGTAGGGAATGGCAAGGAACCTGAGGAACCAGAGTGAGGAAAACCTGGACCATCTGAAACCTTTCTCATTTGCTCCCTAACTATCTATGCCTCTATCCAACCACCCATCCATCATTGATCAAGCTCTCGCTATGTCTATACTATAGAAGGTGCCACCAAATGAAATGAAATCTCTTGTCCCATGTGTCTACTTGCATCTACTTGCATCTTTAAGTTGATACAGGGAAGGCATAATCCAGGCACAGGATGCTGGAAGCCTTAGAGGCACAGTGGCATCTGAGCAAATAAAAAACTCTCTACTGCTAAAGGATTGGACGTAGAGGGTCACTCCTCTGCTCTGCCACCTACCTTGAGGATGCTTTACACGTGGCTAAAAGTAGAGGCAGAGTTATCTGGGTAAATGAATGCTTGAGAATTGGAAATGCCTAGGACAAATTAGTTTGAATATGTCTATCTCATCCTTTTTTTTTTTTTTTTCTAAGAGACACATAACTCTGAACTTTAAGGAGTTACAGAGTTCACATAGCTTAGGATCTGGAAGCCATGTTCCTTTTTACATAACATTCTTGAATATGCTACTTGTATACCCTTAATTTGCTCTATAATTATTCTTTTTTTTTTTGAGAGGGAGTCTTGCTCTGTCACCCAGGTGGAGTACAGCGGCACGACCTCAGCTCATTGCAACCTCCACCTCCCAGGTTCAAGTGATTCTCCCACCTCAGGCTCCTGAGTAGCTGGGATTACAGGTGTGCACCAACATGCCCAGCTAATTTTTGTGTTTTTAGTAGAAACAGGGTTTCACCATGTTGGCCAGACTGGTCTCGAACTCCTGACCTCAGGTGATCTCCCTGCCTTGGTCTCCTAAAGTGTTGGGATTACAGGCATGAGCCACCACGTCTGGCCTATAATTATTCTTCACAACACTTATCAGCAATAGGATTAATTATATGTGTCATTAATTCAATGTTTATCTGTCTTACTAGAGTGTGAGCTCCGAAAGGACAGGAGGCTACCACAAATAGCTACAAATTACCTATACACACTCTAGGTACAGTTCTAAGCCCTTCAGATACAGCCTGCCCACCCAGAACTTCCATTCTGGTTCTAGGGATGGGGATAAAGGGAATTGCTACCTAACACTGCGGTCAGAAAAAGTCTCTCGAATAAAGTTTCATGCAAACAGAGACTGAAAGCAGTGAAGGACCATATCATGAAACTCTCTGGGAGGAAAGGCAATTAAGGAAGAGGAAATGGAAAGTGCAAACGTTTTGAGGGCTGGAACATGCTTGGTATATTCAAGAAACAGCAGGAAGACCAATGCAACTGTTGCAGAATAATCCCATGAGAGAGTGGTGGAAGATGAAATCAGAGAGGCAGCAGGTGGCCCTAGCTTTCACTCTGAGTGTGACGGGAAGCTATTTTAAGCAAGGGGAGAAAGACAGACAGAGAGAGAAAGAGAGAGAATGACTCAGGAGTTGGGTTTTGTTCATTTAAAGTCTGAGATGTGTGTTAAGAATCCAGCTGAGATGTAAAGTTGGGTTGAGGTATGTGGAATTCAGAAGAGCGGTCTAGCAGAAGATAGAAACCTGGGAGCCATCAGTGTAAATTGCATTTAACACCTTGAGCTTTAGTGAGGTCTTAGAGAGGTCTCTAGTGAGGACAGTAGACCAGGAAAAGAAAGCAGAGGGCTGGATCTGGGGCCGTTGATGTTCAGACGTCTGAGATCTGAGCAGGGACCAGGAGAAACAACCAAGAAGGAGTGGCCAGTGATGTAGAAGGAGACTCAAGAGAAAAGAGCAACCTGGAGGCAAATCATAAAGACTTTCAGGAAGAAGGGAGGGACAAACATTGTCAAATGTTTCTGAGAGACTGAGTAAGATGAAGACCGAGAATTGATGATTGGGCTTTGCAACATGGAGGTTATTGGGAACCTAGATAAGGGCTGTTTGGTGAAGCAATGGGCAAAAAAGCCCAAAGGATTGAGTTCAAGATGGAAAAAGAAAGTGGAGATCATTCTGCAAAGGAGAGCAGAGAAATGTGTGGGAACTAGAAGGAAATGAAGGGTAAGCAAAGGGTTTGTGTTTTGCATTGGATGGAAAAGGTCAAGAAGAGAGAGAAAATTTGATGGTGCAGGAGACAGCGTGGCTGACTGATCAATGACCTTGGTATTGAAAAAGAGAATGAGGACCTAGGGTTCAAGGAGAAGGGCTGGCCTTAGAGCCTTCAGTTCATCTGTGGTGTTGAGTGGGAATGCAGAGCTTATAGGAAAAATGCCCTGAGGGTGGTAGATGTGTTGGTGGAAGCCTGCAACATTTTCTTCTGATTGCTTCTATTTTCTTAGTCCAGAGTGAGGGGGGGAAAGAAGTTACAAAATAATAGTTTGGTCCCTTAATTGGATTTTCTCCAATCACACTAGGCAGAAAAGCATATGAATGGATGACTTGTGAAATGGAGTAGGACTGGAACGTAGCATTTGGGCCTTTTGAGGTAGGATCTCATGCATTTGAAATAAGTCAGTCAATATGTCTGCATATTTTTCTCCCACCAAGTTCAGCTGCTTGAATAAAGGATCACAATAGTTAGAGAGTGAGATTTAATAAGGGCTGAGGATATTTTCCCTAGGTGAGAATTAGGGAGTGAGGAAAAAAGGAGCTGGAGTGTGTTCTAGGGAGTATGGTAAGAGCACCTACTTGAATGGAAGCTGGATAAGACGAGTGAGGCAATGGAGGAGTTGAGGGACAGTACAACCATGTATTGATCATGTATTTAGGTATAATCATATATTTAGTTTATAGAGGGGTCAATAATTTTTGGAACTGGCAATCTAAAAACGAGAAGTGGTGGTTGGAAAGTAGGATTCTTAGAATTGAGATAATAGAGATAATAATTGAGATAATTGAGATAATAGATAAAATTGATAATTTTACCAACTGCTTGGGTAAAAATGTCTAGGGTATGAGTATAAGAGAGAGTGGCTGAGTCAGGATGGAGGAAAACAATCCCCTGAAAAGAGGAGGTCACGGAATGGACAGTTCAGCGCTTTGCAGGGATTTCTCTATGGGAAGTGAAATCACTGAGAATCACAGCTGAAGTAGTATTGGAGAGGGTGACCATGACCCAGGTGCCAGGATCTTGTAGAAATGAGGGGAATGACACAGGGTTCAATAGTTGACTATGACAAGGAGGGTAGTGGATTGTGCAGTATGGCAACATAACCCTTAAAGCCGGGAGTGTTGGGGGTAGTGGTGTGGAAGATCAATAACAGGCAAAAAGGAGTCCTGCCTCACCTCCAGGCCCAGTGGAACAAGGGGCATGGGAATGAAAAGATCAGCTGCCTGTTCAGAGGACAGCAGGGGAAACGGCGTCTTTGCAGGAGCTTTGAGATTTTCTTAGGGGCTAGTTCTGGAACCTAATGGATGCGGAGCCCTCCTAATGTTTCCTCCCTGTTGTTGCCTCTGTTGCTGCTTCTTGGAGTTGCATCTTTGACCACAGACCATTCTGTACCACTGTATATAACAGTGATTACATACACAGGGTTTGGGCTCCAACTATCTCGATTCAAGTCCTGTGTTTCTAATGCACTACTTCTCAGCTCTGTGATCTTGGGCTAATTAATTGACCTCTTCGTGCTTCCGTTTCCTCATCAGAAGATAGAATGGTAATAGGCTTATGGAATTGTTGTGAAGTTCGAGGAATAGATATAGGAGCTGTGCTTAAACTAAGCTAGGGACAGTGGTTGCACATATAAATGTTTGGTGTTAATATAATTATTGTTTCATCACATTCTGCTCTTGATGGGCTCCTTATTCTGTGAGGACAGAAAGGTGAAGGGAATGTTTAGAGTCACAATTGAAGATAAAGTGATTTTGCTGATAATAGATCATGCATTCCAGTGACCCAGTGAGTAGGTTTGGGAAGTTGGGGGTAGTCAGATCTGGGGTTCACAGAGGTTTAGGGGAAGAAAGGCAGGGTACTGAGGGATGAGTTTAGGGAGTCCTGCTGTCAGAATGGCAGGGCTGGGTGAAGGGTGATCTTGCCTGGACAGTGCAGAACTCAAGGACCTCCTCTTGACTTTGACTTCCACTGATGAACATGGTCAGTGTGGTTCACCGGCATATCCCTGGGGTCTAGCCAAGCCCTCACTGCATCCTTGCAAATAAACAAAAGATGCTTCTGAGGAGGAACATGCTGTTATGAGTTTTCCTATCAGCTCTGCTTCTTCTAACACCTCACACTACCCTTTTGGAAATCTGTTTAAGCTCTTGGTCAGATTCCCTCTGAATTTCACTGAGCATGTTGGCACACCTCCGTACCTGTGATTTTCTTGCTTGTAAATAGTTGTACTTGCAGTTCACCTCACCCAGGGCTGAGATAAAAAGTGTCACATAATGTTCCCAGAGCCCTGTCTCGTATTGCCTGAGCAGATGCTACCGTTGCAGTGATAACCAAAAATATTAAAATGGAGACCATAAGGACTTGTTGAGCATTGTAGTTTTCCGACAGGACAGATAGTTTCTTTCTTCCTTGGCTCAATGCTTGAGACTTCATCAGACACAGAACCTTCCTGCTGCTGTGCCCCACAGCTGCCCCTCTACACCTGCTCAGGGCTGTCTGAGCTCTCTGGTGAGCTCACTCAAGACCTGGACCCTGGGGTCTGTTGCAGATGTTATTACAGGAGTCACAGACTGGATAGAAAATTACCCACAGGCATATGCTGTTTGGACCACATAGTGTTTTACAAATCAGGAACTTTCATACAAAATTCCAGATTAATGACTTTTTTTTTTTTTTGGTGGGCGGGGGCAAATCAGAAGGCCCAGGCACAGGGACTCTGGGATTCTATGTAGCAACCATTAGCTGGAGTTGAGTCATGGTGCCCCCTGCAGATGGAGTACATACTCTAAGTCATTACATATCCCTCCAAGTAAGCCTCTTGGGACTGTTAATTGTTTTTTTTTTTTTTTTTTTTGAATTGGAGTTTCACTCTTGTTGCCCAGGCCAGAGTGCAATGGTGCGATCTTGGCTCACTGCAACCCCTGCCTCCCAGGTTCAAGTGATTCTCCTGTCTCAGCCTCCCAAGTAGCTGAGATTACTGGTGCCTGCCACCATGCCCAGCTAATTTTTTGTATTTTTAGGTAAGGTTTCAACATGTTGGTCAGGCTGGTCTTGAACTCCTGATGTCAGGCGATCTGCCCACATTGGCCTCCCAAAGTGCTGGGATTACAGGCGTGAGCAACCGCGCCCGGCCCAATTTTTTTTTAACGTGACAAAATAAATACAAGATTCTATTTTCTGCTTAGTAACACCCATACGTGGCTGTGTATTTCTTTTCAACTTTTATTTTAGAATCAGAGGGTACATGTTCAGGTTTGTTACTTGGACATATTGCATGATGTTGAGGTTTGGGTATGACTGATCCCATCATGCAGATAGTGAGCATGGTATCCAATAGTCAGTTTTTCAACCTTTGCTTCCCTCTCTTTCCCCTCTAGTGGTTCCTAGTGTTTACTGTTCCCTTATTTATGTCCGTGAATACCCATTGTGTAGCTCCCATGCAGTATTTGTTTTTCTGTTCCTACATTAATCCACTTAGGATACGGCCTCCAGTTGCATCCATGTTGCTTCAAAGGACATGGTTTTGTTCTTTTTTATGGCTGCATTGCATTCCATGATGTATATGTATCACATTTTATTTATCCAAACTGTTATTGATGGGCACGTGGGTTGATTCCCTGTCTTTGCTATTGTGAATAGTGCTGTGATGAACATACATGTGCATGTGTCACCCATCCAAGTACTAACCAGGCCTGACCCTGCTTAGCTTCTGAGATCAGATGAGATCGGGCATGTTCAGGATGGTATGGCTGTAGGCTTGTGTCTTTTTGGTAGAATGATTTATTTCTTTTGAATATACATCCAGTAATGGGACGACTAGGTCAAATGGTAGTTCTGTTTTAAGTTCTTTGAGAAGTCTGCAAACAGCTTTCCAGAGTGATTGAACTAATTTACATTCCCACCAACAATGTATAAGCATTTTCCTTTCTCCACTGCCTCTCCAGCATCTGCTGTTTTTTGACTTTTTAGTAATGGCCATTCTGACTGATGTGAGATGCTATCTCATTGTGGTTTTGACTTGCATTTATCTGATGATCAATGATAATGAGCATTTTTCCATATGTTTGTTGGTTGCTTGTATGTCTTCTTTTGAGAAGTGTCTGCCCATGTCCTTTGCCCACTTTTTGAGGAGGTTATTTGTTTTTTGCTTGTTGATTTGTTTAAGTTCCTTATAGATTCTGGATATTTGACCTTGGTCGGATGCATAGCTTGTAAATATTTTCTCCCATTGCATAGGTTGTCTGTTTACTCTGTTGGTAATTTCTTTTGCTGTGTAAAAGCTCTTTAGTTTCATTAAGTCCCCATTGTCAATTTTTGTTTTTGCTGCAATTGCTTTTGAGGACGTAGTCATAAATTCTTTCCCAAGGTTTATGTCCAGAATGGTGTTTCCTAGGTTTTCTTCTAGGATTCTTACAGTTTGAGGTCTTACCTTTAAGTCTTTGGTCCATCTTGAGTTAATTTTTGTATGTGGTGAAAGGTAGAGGTCCAGTTTCATTCTTCTGCATATGGCTAGCCAGTTATCCCAGTACCATTTATTGAATAGGAGTCCCTACCCCATTGCTTATTTTTCTAAACTTTGTCAAAGATCAGATGGTTGTAGGTGTGCAGCTTTATTTCTGAGTTCTCTATTCTGTTCCATTGGTCTATGTGTCTATTTTTGTACCTGTATCATGCTGTTTTGATTACTGTTGCCTTATAGTATAGTTTGAAGTTGGGTAGCATGATGCCTCCAGCTTTGTTCTTTTTGACTAGCATTTCCTTGGCTATTTGGGCTCTGTTTTGGTTCCAGATGAATTTTAGAATTTTTTTTTGTGCTAATTCTGTAAAAAATGACATCGGTCACTTGATAGGAATAGCATTGAATCTGTAGATTGCTTTGGGCAGTATGGTCAGGCTCGTTTTTGGTTTCATGTGAATTTTAGAATAATTTTTTCTAATTCTGTGAAAAATGACTTTGATAGTTTGGAATAGTGTTGGACCTGTAAATTGCTTTGGGCAGTATGGTCATTTTAATGATGTTGATTCTTCCAATCCATTAGCTTGGGATGTTTTTACATTTATTTGTGTAGTCTGTGATTTCTTTCAGCAGTATTTTGTAAGTTTCTTTGTAGAGATCTTTTACCTCTTTGGTTGACTATATTCCTAAATATTTTATTCTTTTGTGGCTATTGTAAGTGGGAATGTGTTCTTGATTTGGCTCTCAGCTTGAATGTTATTGGTGTATAGAAATGCTACTGATTTTTGACATTGATTTTGCATTCTGAAACTTCACCAAAGTCATTTTAGAGCTCTGGGGCCTTTTGTCACAGTCTTTAGGGTTTTCTAGGTATAGAATCATATCATCAGCAAAGATAGCTTGACTTCTTCTTTTCCTATTTGAATGTCTTTTATTTATTTCCATTGCCTGATTTCTTGCTAGGACTTCCAGTACTATGCTAAATGGGGATGGTGGGGACTCTTTTATATTATGGGTCTACTTCTCATAGGCATTGGAACTTGTAACTCAAGCCAACCAACTAAGATAAAGGAACATTAGAGGGCATGTGCAGAGAATAAAGTAATCTGTGAACGACTAATGACTGCATGGAACATTGATGTGTGAGCCAGCGAACAGCACTCAAACTCACCTGGCTATTTGTGAGAGTAAACAGCTTACATAATCTCAAAAAAAAAAAAAAAAAAAAAAAAAAAAAAAGAAAGGCAAAGAGCTAACTAACTGATACATTCTGCTCTTCCTGGAAACTTTAAACTTAAATCAGAAGCATGGGAAACTATTGCTTAAATCTTTACCTTATGCCATGGTTAACCAAATAGAAAAATGCCTGATTCTTTCCCAGGATAGTGGAGGGTTTCACAGTTCCCTCTTGTCTTTCATGCTGTAGCAACACCAATTATCACCTGCTGGACTCTTAATGGTGTGTGTGTGTGTGTGTGTGTGTGTGTCTCACTGGGAGCTTTTGAAAACACATAGTGGAGTATTGCATGTTTTTATTTTCTTTCTTTTTTGCCACAGCAGTGTAAAAACAGAACAGCCACATGATGGAGGTTGTTTATTTATTTTTCTCAAGAACAACTTACCCTCTGACTAGCTGATCTTCAAGTGAGCTGTTTAACCTCTCTGAGCCTCAGTGTTTACCTCTATAAATCTGAGAGTAATGGTTTTATCTCTCAGTGTTTCTGTGAGGATTAAATCATATGCTCTGTGTGAGTGCCCGGCACAGAGCCTCCATCGGGAAGGTTTCCAGTGAGTCTTTCTGTTCAGGACATTCATAAGAAAAGCCCCCGAGCAAAGAACAAGCCCATGGGGAGTGCCCACACAGTCAACCCCAACAGCCCAGTCTCTGAACCATAGCCTCAGGAATAGGGATGCTGAGGTTCTGCCTTCTGGAACTGGCACAAACAGACCCTCCAGAGAGAGTGGCTGTGCACCTGTTGATTTGGGTTAACTACCCTGGGGGATTTCTCTTCCTCCAAGAATAAGAAATCTCACATTGCTGCTCAGGGCATTAATTTCTGCCAGGAAATAAGTGAAGAAAAATTATTTGGCCACAACCCTGATTCTGATGTCTATTTCCTGGGGGCTATTTCCCTTTGGGAAGTGGACTGGTAAGCCTGGATTTTCTAAAGTAGTTCAGGTCAAAGCTATTCCTTCTCCATGAGTCATTAACTCTGTTGAGGTAGTAAGTATTTATTGGGCAGATTCTCATTGCCCTGGGCAGCGTTAGGCTCTGGGGATGCAATGATGATCAAGATACACCTCAAGTAGGTGACAGTCTAGTGAGGGAGATGAATAAGTAGATGGACAATTAAATACATTCTTCTAAGTCCTGCTACGTCCAGGGAAGGCCCAGGATCCCATGGGAGTTCATGGCAAGGGCAATGAAACCACTTTGGGAAAATTTGGGAAGGCTTCCTGAAAGAGTGCTATGGTCTGCATGTTTGTGCCTCTTCAGAATTCATATGTTGAAATATTTTTTTGTTAAATTTTAAAAAAACTTTTATATTAAATTCAGGGGTAAATGCACGTGTTTGTTATAGAGGTAAACTTGTTTCACAGGAGTTTGTTGTACAGATTATTTCATCACTCAGGTATTAAGCTTAGTACCCATTAGTTATTCTTTCTGATTCTCTCCCTCCTTCCACCCTCCACACAAGGGCAGGCCCTAGTGTGTGTTGTTCCCCTCTGTGTGTCCACGTGTTCTCATCATTTAGCTCCCACTCATAAGTGAGAACATGCAGTACTTGGTTTTCTGTTCCTGAATTAGTTTGCTAAGGATAATGGCCTCCAGCTTCATCCATATTCCTGCAAAGGACATGATCTCATTCTTTTTTATGGCTGCATAGTATTCCGTGGTTTATATGTACCACATTTTCTTTATCCAGTCTAGCATTATGAGCATTTGGGTTGCTTCCATGTCTTTGCTATTGTGAATAGTGCTACAGTGAACATACATGTGCATGTGTCTTTATAATAGAACAGTTTATATTTCTTTGGGTACATACCCAATAATGAGAGGAAGTCAAACATATGTTGAAATCTTAATCCCTAAAGCATTAAGAAGTGGATCCTCTAGGAGATGATTAGGTCATGAAGGCAGAGCCCTCATAAATGGGATTAGTTCCTTCATAAGTGAGGTCTGACATAGACCTCATCCCTTCCACCATATAAGGACATAGCCAGAAAGCACTGTTGGTGAATCAGGAAGGGGACTTTCACCAGACATCGAATCTTCCAGCACATTGATCTTGGACTTCCCAATCTCCAGAACTGTGAGCAACAGGTTTCTATAGTTTCTAAGCAATCTAGTTTATGGTATTTTTTTTAAACAGTCGCCCAAACTGATTAAGACCAAGAGGTAAGTTCAACTTGAGACATGAAGGATAAATAGGAGTAGCCAGACCAACAAGGGTGGGGATGACAATTCAAGCAAAGGGAATAGGCTGTGCAAAGTCCCCGAAGCAGGTGCACACCGCAGGTTTAGAGGCTTGCCAGCATGCATCGTGATCAGAGTGGTGCTGGGAAACCTCAGAGAGGTGGGTCAGGAAATCAAGGCTACAGCTTGAAAAGCTTTATTTTTCATACTAGGGAGGTTGGTTTTATTCCATGAATTGTTTCAGATATTCCAACATTTTGGGGCCCAGTCTGCATCTCTGAGACAATTTCGCACATCTAGAAGTTGTACACATCTTCCCTTTTGAAATGCACAGTCACTATATTGGCCTGCTCAGGAATGGTTGTGCTCTCGATTCAGAAAGAAGATATCCTAGGCACACACTGTCACGTTTTTGAAGGCAGTCCCTTGTAGATGTGCTCCATGGTCAGAACAATGCATCTCAACGTTCAATTTGGAAAAACTGACATCTGTATACATAGCATGAAAAAACCCTGCTGCTCTTGCTACTACCAATGACGTCACCTATCCTCTTATCTGTGAACTTCCAAGAGTTTGAAATGTGGCAAGTGCTCATTTCCTAGACCTCAAACTCAGGTTTGCAAAATAAAAGACAACTCTCTTTTTATTTCCACAACTGAATTTGATTTGTACCTCCAGCTCCATGTCACTGACAATGAATATTCATTCTTAGCCATTTTAGGAAAACTAATTAATTCAAGATTTTTCTCAACCAGATCACAGCTCCCCTCTTTCCTCCTCCCTCCGCAATTATATCTTATTTCCAGGAGACCTGACTACCGGGAAGCCGTTGGGAGTGGTTTCTGATTCTTGACCACCACATATTCTCTTCTGCATCTCTACCACACCCTTGTTCCCATTGGCTCTGTTGTCACTGCCCATCTTTGCTGACCACCTTTGCGATATCCGAGTTTTCATCTTTTCCCTGTGGTTAGTTCATAAAGTTCACTTTGTAGCCTCACAAGAAAACAAGGGGACATTAGGGCTCATGAACCCTAAAAATCAAATGGGAGGCCAGGTGCAGTGGCTCACTCCTGTAATACCAACACTTTGGGAGGCCAAGGCAGGCAGATCACTTGAGGCCAGGAGTTTGAGACCAGCCTGGTCAACATGGCAAAAACCTGTCTACAAAAAATACAAAAATTAGCCAGGTGTGGTGCCATACACCTGTAATCCCAGCTACTCAGAGGGCTGAGGCACTAGAATTGCTTGATCCTGGGAGGTGGAGGTTGCAGTGAACAGAGATGGTGCCACTGCATTCCAGCCTGGGTGACAGAGTGACATTCTGTCTCAAAACAAAACAAAAACAAAAAGGTTGAATGGGAAGCATCTGGCCTATTTTTTTATAGGGGCCTGGGAGGTCAAGCCTGTCTCCCTGGACCCTTCAAGGCAATTCTCCATTACTGCGGCTCCATGGTAGGATACAGATGGAGAATTCCCAGACCTTATTTATTTGCCTCAGGCCTGCTCAGCAGGTAAATGTGGGTTCCTTCTGCTCTTGGGCTTATGGTTCTTATGAGTCTGCTCATGGACTTGACCCCAGAGAATCAGGACGCGGAGGCTTCTCTCAGACCACTCTTAGTTTTTTTTTTGTTTTTTTTTTTGTTTTTGTTTTTTTGAGACGGAGTCTTGCTCTGCGCCCCAGGCTGGAGTGCAGTGGCGCAATCTCGGCTCACTGCAAGCTCCGCCTCCCGGGTTCACGCCATTCTCCTGCCTCAGCCTCCCGAGTAGCTGGGACTACAGGCGCCCGCCACCACGCCCGGCTAGTTTTTTGCATTTTTTTTAGTGGAGATGGGGTTTCCTAGTTTCACCCTCTTTCTACTTAAGATTTTTTAATCTAATAAGAGTGGAGGTAAAAGCTGGCTCTGACTGGTCATGAAATCTTTTTGCTTAACTAAACTTTATGCCCTGAGTCTTACTAGGCTCTGCTTTGGAATTCCAAAATCCCTTTCCTACCAAACTTTTGTCTCTGCCATAAGTTGAAATGTTCATTTGGAAAAGGAAATCTTTTTCCTTTTTGCTGCTGTAACACCCTTCCCCAAGGGCAGTTGGAATAGAATGGTCCCCTGTTGGTCGAGGAAAGGTAGGCATAAAGCAGTCCCCAGGCAAAACTCTCATGGGTGATCTCTAATAGAATATTCCTCTACAAAAGAGTTACTCACTGAGAATTATAAAACAGGAGGCACTCACGAATATTAGAGTGGACTGCAGCATGGAGAAGACAAGCTGAGTGTTGTCCACGGCCTAGAATGCTAAGTGTAAGGGAACCACTTATTTTCGTCTCTGCTCAAGAGGTATTATCAGAATGTAAGTGATAGAAATGCTTGGAATACTCTGCCTGATAAGAAGGTCTTTGTATATCATGTGGGTGCTCCATGCTCACATGACTGACCCCCATAGAAACCCCGGACATCAAGGCTTGGGTGAGCTTCCCTGGCTGGTAATATTTTGTGCGTAGGCACATATCATTGCCAAGAGAATTAAGCCCTGTCTGTGTTTTTCCACTGAGAGAGGACACCTGGAAGCTCACGTCTGGTTTCTCTTGTACTCCACCCTATGCCATTTTTATTTTATTTTTGCAGATTTTGAATCTGAATCCTTTCAGTGTAATAAACCATAGCCATGAATATAACAGCTTTTCTGAGTTTTGTGAGTCCGTCTAGTGAATCATTGAAGCTGAGGATGGTCTTGGGGTCCCTCACCACAACTGAGAACCCTGCAAAAAGAGAGATGCCACCTCTTGCCAAGTCTCAGAATCTCCCTGGCCTTTAAACATTTATTCCAGTTGGCTTCAGGCTGGTTCTTCTTCAGATTACCGCTTCTGGGAAGTTACATTTTCCTTGTGATCTCTGCGGTCCCCGATTCCTGGACCACTGGCACAAATTCAGCACCCTTGTTGTTGAGGCATTCCTTTCTCTGGCCACAGACAGCTCTGACTTCCTCAGTGTCAATGACTCAGCTTCCATTCACTTCACCAATCCAGTCCTGTTGTCACCTCCTATACCTTGTTCATCCCCATCACTTGAGATGACCCAACCTACAAAATCCATATGCTCAGAAGTCTAGCTCTGCAACCCTTTTGGGCCACACATTCATGGGCCTGCGCCTTAGAGTCAGAGAAGTCCACAGTAATCTGACTTTTCTGAACTGTAGTTACTCTTCTGCAAAGTGAGAGAGTACTAAATGAAACCCTACATGTAAAGCTCTTAGCATGATACCTGGTGCATAAATCCCAAGGGTTACAATGAAAGCTACTGTTATCAAGTCTGTGATGGCTGATTTCATGTGTCAACCGGACAGGACTACGGGATGCCCTCATATCTGGCTAAACATTATCTCTGAGTGTGTCTGTGAGGGAAGAGATTAGCTTTTGAATTGGTAGACTGAATAAAGCAGACGGCCCTTCCCAATGTGGGGGGGAGGGCATGGCTCATCCTGTTGAGGGCCCAGATAGAACAAAGAGGCAGAGGAAGGTTGAACTCTCCCTCTCTTTCTGCCTGAGACAATGGTCTTCTGCACTTGGACTGGGACTTACACTATCAGTGCTCAGACCTTTGGACATGGGCTGGAATTTACACCATTGGTTTTCCTGGGTCTTTGAAGATGGCCAATCATGGGACATCTCAGCCACTAATTGTGTGAGCCAGTTCTTTACAATAACTTCATAATAAATCATATATGTACATGATATATTATAAATGTTCTTTATTACAAATGTTCTTAATTATAAACATTCTTCTCTTTATCTATATCTGTATCTGTATCTATTGATTCTGTTTCTCTGGGGAACCCTGATTTGTATCTAGTCAAAGCCTACAAATACAAAACCTTATACGGACATATGTGTTCTGATGTAACTGGCACCTGATTTTACAGGCTGTCAGACCTCACTTGGCCTTGTTCTTCTCCCCTTCCTCGGCTAGATTTAATCACCCGTCCCTGCAAGGGCACTGTCATCCATGCCTCCATCTCCTTCATCTCCTTGTCCTCCTTCCACAGCTGTGCCTCCTTTCCATCCCCAATGCTGTGTCAATCCAACTGCTTGTTTTCTCCTTCCCTGCCTTCCAATGCTAGAGAAAAATCACATAACTATGCTGAATTGGTTCCATTACCAATTTATGAGCTTCCCAGCCTCAGCTGTGCTGCCAGCCCTGCTCAGTCATCTTCTAATAATCTCTTGTTGACTTTCTCTTCCTTGCCCTTCAGTGGCTGCCCTGACCTCTCCTTGCTCCCCGCAACCCTCCATCACCCCCCATTCACAGCTGAGTGCCTGCAGAGAATATGAAGGTCATCAGAAGTGATTTATTTCATGTATGTCCCTCCTAAGTTTTTACTTCTAAATTTGTCTATATTTTTACCTAGTTTTACTTCCTTCATCATTATATCTGAAGTTATTCTACTCTCACATCTTCACTGTCTCTTTCTTTCTCTGGGCTTTCCCCCACCACATACAATTATGTATTCGTTTCCCCTTTCACATGTTTTTTCCCCATTTCTTTCTACTTTGCTTCCTTTTCAAGATCTGCCCTGTGTGTTCCTCTCTTAGTCATTTGTCCAGTGGTCCTTGACCTTTGCAGCCCAGTGGAATCCTATGGGGGAGCTTTAAAAAATATCCCCATGATTGGGTGGGCACAGTGGCTCATGCCTGTAATCCCAGCACTTTGGGAGGCCGAGGAGGGTGAATCACTTGAGGTCAGGAGTTTAAGACCAGCCTGGCCAACATGGCGAAACATCATCTCTACTAAAAACACAAACATTAGCTGGGCGTGGTGGCACGTGCCTGTAATCCCAGCTACTGGGGAGGCTGAGGCAGGAGAATTGCTTAATACCCGGAAGGTGGAGGTTGCAGCCAGCTGAGATTGTGCCAGTGCACTCCAGCCTGGGTGCCTCTGTCAAAAAAAAAAAAAAAAAAATTCCCATGGTTATTCCTTATCCCAGGACAATTAAAACAGAATCTCTGGGTTTGGGGCCCAGGTGTTTGCATTTTCAAAAGCTTCCTAAGTATCTCTAATATGCAGCCATGGCTGAGAGCCACTGTTCCCTCTGCTTGTATTCAAATCTCAGCCTATGTCAATCCATCTTCTTTCTGCTACCTCTATACTGAAAATGAACTTCCTAAGGTCACCAAAGATTTCCTCATTCCACAATTCTGTCACCACCTTCAGGTCTCAGGCTATTCAACGTTTATGAAGCCTGTGATTCTTAATGTACATTTTTAACCTTGTGGACTTCCAAGGCAATGTTCTCTCCCAGCTCTCTTCCCACTTAGATTTCTCTTTCATTGCCCCACTTGACTTCTTTGCCTCTGTTGGTGTCTCCGTGCTAACCCACTTTATTTTACTTTACACATTCTTCAGCAGCAGTGCCATCCACTCTCATCTCTTTCTTCTCTTGCCTTCTCTGTTCCTTTTTATTAATGTGCTCAGCATTCCTCCTGCTCCCACTAAATTGGCCAAGCTACCAATACTTGGAGGCATCAATGACATTTTTCCTTCCTTCACATGTGCATCTGATTGGCTAACAAAGATTCAATTGTCACTGCAGTCACATTCTGCTTGGAAACCGCTGCAGGGTCTCAGTTTGCAACAAGATGAAGTTCAAATCCTGTATCCTGCATGAGAAGACCATCCACAATTTGCTTCCAGTCTGCCTCTCTGGTCCTGCTGCCAGCTACTCCTTGCCCCTCAGTTTCCTCATGCAGAAGCACACTGTTCACTGCACATGCATTTAATCTTTGGTGCCTCTGTACTTGGAAACCTGGACTCCCTTCCTACCCTTCTAACTCCCTGGTGACCTTCTACTTACCTGCAAGGTCCAAATAAAATGTCAGGGCTCTCTGACCCTCTTTATCCATTTATATTCCCATAAAGCATAATCACAAACTCTAATTAAGCACTTACTCAAGTGTCTTATGGGAACTGATTTATTGTCTGCCTTTCCTGCTTCTTAGTGAAACCCTTGAGGACAGAGGTCATGACTCATCCCTCATTATCTCTCTCATTCCCAACACAGATCCTGGAACACTGCAGGACGCCAGTGGCCATATGCTGAGTGGAACCAGTAGGGATGATGCGCACATGGTCCAGAGAGAATGGGACAGTAGGACTCAGGGATACAGTAGGACTTTGGGGTGAAAGAGCAGGATGTGGCATCTGTGTCAGGTGGAACAAGTAAGTACTAGAGCTGCTCACAAAATATTCTTTGCTCCTCGTGTTAAGGATAGAATGCTGAACTGGATAGAGCTGCATCTGACATCATTTATTATATATTATGGTTTTATGCCTGTGTGTGGGAAAGGAACAGAATTGGATTATCTCCCTGCCCCAGGAAATAGTCATGTAGTAAGCAATAATGGGATCAACGTGCACCGACTGAAATTCTCTATAATCCCCCAGGGCGGAGATCAATGGGAAGAAGGCTCTCTCAGAGAGATGTGTGGTCTCATCCTTGGGGATAAAGAGAGCCCTGTTAAATCAGGGCAGAAGGTGACACAGAGCTGCCAGGGTGGGCTGCGTTCTTGCGTGCCTCTCTGGGCCAACGATGCTGGAGATTCTCGCCTTGTATAAAGACATGAGCAGTCTTTTTTTTTCCGGGCACAGAGCTATGCAAAGCTTCTTTTTTCTCTTCATCCTACTTCTTTTACTCACTGGCGTTTTTGTGTCCTGGATCCTTTGCCCACATCAGCATTATAGCAACTTACAACCATATGATGTGGTAGATCCTTGGTGTTGATGATTTATCGTTTTGAGTTATACTTTATGCATCACGTCCCAAAGACCTACGATAGGTAGTCATTGGTTATCTTGCTAAGATATGAATCTGTATGCATTGCTCTGCAGTGGGAGGCTGGAGTTAGTTAGCAAGTTAGTGAGCCTGGTTACCTGGCCAGTCTTTTCATTTCATTGTTTTTAAAACTCATTTGTTAAAAATAATTTGTTGAGTACCTACTATGTGTCAGGCCTCACGCTAGGACTTCTAGTTGGAGATCCAGTGATGAATGAAAAGGTTCTCTGTTCCCATGGACTGTCCTTTTGGAAGGAGGCTGAAGTTAGTGAGCCTGGTTACCTGGCCAGTCTTTTCATTTCATTGTTTTTTAAATTCATTTGTCAAAAAAAATTTGTTGAGTACCTACTATGTGTCAGACCTCACACTAGGACTTCTAGTTGGAGATCCAGTGATGAATGAAAAGATTCTCTGTTCCCAGGGACTGTCCTTTTGGAAGGAGGCTGAAGGGGTGAAGACAAACAATTTAATTTTATGTGATGGTATGTTCTGTGATGAAAATAAAACAGAGTGATGTGATGGAAAGTGAGAAGGAGAGAGAGCAGTCAGCGTTAGAAGAGAGCCCTGATGTGGATGAAGTTGGAAGCCATTATCCTCAGCAAACTAACGCAGGAACAGAAAACCAAACACTGCATGTTCTCACTTACAAGTGGGAGCTGAACAATGAAAATATATGGATACAGGGAAGGGAACAACACACACTGGGGCCTGTTGGGGGAACCAGTACGGGGAGGGAGAGAGCATCAGGATAAATAGCTAACGCATGCTGGGCTTAATACCTAGATGATGGGTTGATAGGTGCAGCAAACCACCGTGGTACACGTTTACCTATGTAACAAGCCTGCACATCCCAGATAGGTGCCCTGGAGCTTAAAATAAAATTAAATTAAAAATTAAGAAAAAAGAAGGGAGCCCTGCAGTGTTACTCAGAGTAGCCAAATAGTGGGACCACCCAAATAATCCAGCAACAGATGAACAGATAAACAAAGTGTGCTCTATCCGTACAGTGGAATATTATTCAGCCTTAAAAAGAAAGGAAGTGAAGGGCCGGGCACGGTGGCTCACACCTGTAATCGCAGCACTTTGGGAGGCCGAGGTGGGCAGATCACCTGAGGTTGGGAGTTTGAGACCAGCCCGACCAACATGCAGAAACCTCGTCTCTACTAAAAACACAAAATTAGCTGGGTGTGGTGACGCACGGCTGTAGTCCCAGCTACTGGAGAGACTGAGGCAGGAAGGAGAATCGCTCGAACCCGGGGGGTGGAGGTTGTGGTGAGCTGAGATTGCACCACTGCACTCCAGCCTGGGCAACTATGGCAGGACGAGCCGCAGACAAAACTCCTCAGACACTGGATTAAAGAAGGAATAGGTTTTTTATTCGGACGGGAGCGTCTTAAGACTTGCGTCTTAAGAGTGGAGCTCCTCGAAAAAGAAATTCTTGGCCTTTTTAAAGGCTTACAACTTTCAGGGGTCTATGTGAAAGGGTCGTGATAAATCGAGCAAGCATGGGAAATGTGACTGGGGGCTACATGCATCAGCTAACAGAACAAAAAGTTTTACAAAGCTTTTTTTCATACAGTGTCTGGAATGTACAGATAACACAAGTAGTTTAGGTCAGGGGTTGATGTTATTATTATTACTTTTTTTTAACTCCTAGGGCCAGGTGGTGGTGCCAAGGTTGTCTGGCTATTTATCTTACTTTTGTTTCTTTCTAACTTTTTGCTTTCTCTCTTTCTTCCTGTCTTGTGAACTAGGCAAGGTGCAGGGAGGAGGGCAGCAGGAGTAGTAGTGGTCTCCTTCCTTACAACAAGAGTGAAACTCCATCTCAAAAAAAAAAAAAAAAACAAAAACAAAAAGAAAGGAAGTGCTCATGCATGCTGCAACATGGATGAACCTTGAGGGCATTGTGCTAAGTGAAATCAGCTAACACAAAGGGATAACTCTCGTATGATTCTGCTTATGTGAAATATCTAGAATAGGCAACTCATGGAGATAGGAAGCAGATCAGAAATTACCAGGTGCTGGGGATAGGGAGGTTACAGGGAGTATTGCTTAGTGGGTACAGAGTCTCTGTTTGGGGTGATAAAAAGTTTTGGAAAGAGATAGTGGTGAGGGTTGCACAACATTGTCAATCTACTTAATGCCACTGGCTTGTGCACTTAAAAATGGGAAAAATGGCAAACTTTATATTATGTATATTTTACCAAAATTAAAAACAAATTAAGAAAAGAAACTTGCAATAACAAGTTTCTTGCAAAAAATGGCCACGTGAAGACGGTGGGGAGGTGACATTCCTACGAGAGTAAACAGCTGGTGCAAAGACCCCAAGGCAGGAATGAGCTTGGTTATTTTGTGACTATTGTTTGGTGCAGGATAACTCTCACAAAGTGTTAAAGATAGGTTTCTTTGTCATAAAGAGACTCCAGAAAGGAAGTTGATTTCTAGTGTTGGTAGGGGAGCAAAGGGGTCTAAATGCAATGGTGAACTTGGGGATTTTAAAGACTTCGGACTGCATTCCTCAGGGAAGCCAAGGGGCTTGCAGAGTTGCTGGTTTGCCTGCTATCAGGCTGTGAGCATCCTAGGACCACCCAGGTCTGTGCCATTTTAGTTCTGTCTCCTAAATCTATTTCTACTTGTTGAACAATGAGCTAGGGTTAAAGTACTAAACCAGGAGGCAGCAGAAATGGATTACAAGTGGGCTTGGGCTATAATCCCAAAAGACACAATCCCAAATGCTGTAATTCGATGGTTGAAATCCTGAAAATCGCAATCCTGAAACATCAAAATCCCAAAAACATGATTCTTAAAAATTAATTAAAAAAAAATTTTAAAGATATTTATTAGGCCGGGCACAGTGGCTCATGCCTGTAATGCCAGCGTTTTGGGAGGCCAAAGCAGGAGATCACGAGGTTAGGAGTTGGAGACCAGCCTGGCCAACATGGTGAAAACCCATCTCTACTGAAAATACAAGAATTAGCCGGGCATGGTGGCGGGTGCCTGTAATCCCAGCCACTCAGGAGGCTGAGGCAAGAGAATCGCTTGAAGCCAGGAGGGTGAGGTTGCGGTGAGCCAAGATTGTGCCACTCAGTGCACTCCAGCCTGGGTGACTGAGCAAGACTCTGTCTCAGAAGAAAAAAAAGATATTTATTTACATTTTTTTAAAAAGAGGATGTATTTAAGAAACATAAAAACACAACAGAACACTTCATAGGCCACTTGATGCAACAAAATATGCAATAACAACATACATATTATTGCAAGCATAAACACCCAGGCTTAGTAACAACAGTCACATGAGTATGACACTTATGAGCAGCAGACGAACCATATTCGTAAAGAATCATGTAAAAAGTGAAACGTATAGATACATATTACTATGGATGGTGTTGTGTGCATCCAGCTTTATACCTGTGTTCACGTGAAATACCGTGACAAACCTAAGTCTTTCAATGAAATCCATCAAAAAGAGTGATGAGTCACCACTGCCTATGTGATCACCCAAAGAGTAAAGATCTTGAGAAATTTTACCTTTCACAAATGAAGATGCACATAGAGGACATCTCTTCATTTGCCGAGGAAGTTTCAACATTTTTAAATACATGCGCCATGCTGACACACAAAGTCAACGTTGTGATGACGCACTTTGGTGGAGTCAAATTTCTGATGTTCCAGGCAGCAGAAGAAAAGTCTGTCCCAGCTCTCAGTTTGTTGTCTACATTTTTCTCTCTGGACCCCCAGCCAACTCCCTGGTGCCTACCTGCACTGAGAGCAGATCTTCCCCTACTTGCTCCACTCAGATTCACACACTGTTCTCCTCTGGAAACTCCCTTACTGACTCACCCAAAATAATGCTTTATCCGGTTTCTAGGTATTCCTTAATTCAGTCAAGTTGACAACTAAAATTAGGTTCACAAATCCACCCCTTGTCAACTTGGCATCCATATACGTCTCCTTAAACCATACTTAATTTGCAAATAAAGACAGTAACAAGGTAACAGTTCCACCTAATGTGCTGTAACTAACATAATGCAACTACCCCTAATACAACTGAAAACACACTAATCCCTTCCCCAGAGTTTGGCTTTCAGGATTTAACCATTGGGAATTGTGTCTTTAGGGACTGTATTAGTCTGTTTTCACACTGCTATAAAGATATTACCCAAGACTGGGTGATCTATAAAGAAAAAAGGTTTAATTGACTCACCGTTGTGCATGGCTAGGGAGGCCTCAGGAAACTTACAATCATGGCAGAAGGGGGAGCAAGCACATCTTACATGGTGGCAGGTGAGAGAGAGCCTGTGAAAAGGGAACTGACAAACACTTACAAAGCCATCAGATCTCGTGAGAACTCACTCACTATCATGAGCACAACATGGGGGAAACCACCTCCGTGATCCAATCAACTCGCACCAGGTTCCTCCCTCAACACCCTGGGATTATGGGGATTACAATTCGAGATGAGATTTGGGTGGGGACACAGAGCCAAACCACATCAGAGATTATGATTGGCACCAATTCAAATTCTAGCTTCACCATTAACTAGTTGCATGTTTATGGATAAATGGCTTCGTCTAACTGAGCCTCAGTTTCCTACTCCATAAAATGTAGGATTTGGATGATATTAAGCATAATAAATATATGGCATGCACATTCTCATGCAACAGGCAGCAGGGCCAGATGTTGAAGTGTGGGCACTCCAGGTTAATTGGCCCTCATCCAACCAATATTATTTATTAAGTTGTTCAATATTTATTTATCTAGGGAGGAGGGAGAAGTTGAAAGAAAAAAATTTGTATTGGCCACGCGCGATGACTCACGCCTGTAATCCCAGCACTTTCGGAGGCCAAAGCGGGTTGATCATGAGGCCAGGAGATTGAGACCATCCTGACTAACACGGTGAAACCCTGTCTCTACTTAAAATACAAAAAATTAGCTGGGCGTGGTGGTGGGTGCCTGTAGTCCCAGCTACTCAGGAGGCTGAGGCAGGAGAATGTGGTGAACCCAGGAGGCAGAGCCTGCAGTGAGCCAAGATCGCACCACTGCACTCCAGCCCGGGTGACAGAGCGAGACTCTGTCTCAAAAAAAAAAAAATTGTATTAATAAAAATTATATTTGCTACTTTACTTCAACAAGGCTAAGCAGAGTCACTGAAAAACTCTCTAAAATATTCCCTTTTTTGTGTGTTCTTGTTCTTTCGCCGATTTCTTTAGTCCATTTCTTGGGAGTTATATTACAACTTTTGAAATGTATTTAATACAACAAATTTCTTTTTCTGAGCAAAAGGCACTATATCATGAGATATTTCGATTGAGAACTTTAACAAAGTGGGACTCCATGAGCAAGTTGCAAAAGACATAAGCAGAGATGTGCTTTCTAAAGTTTCACTTCACAGTGCTGTCTGCTTTGGAGGGAGTGGAACAAATTACATTTAACTAGTCTATCCCAGTGACGTTTTAGTGTTTCTTTTGCATCAGCATTTTCCAGCAGCTGCCCCGAAGGCTTGAGTTCCTGCAGCTGTCCAGGGCAGACATTACTAATGGAGCACAGCACTCCTTCCTGAAGAGTCTGGATGCAACCCCAGCTTCCCTGGCGCCTGCTTCCAGTTATAGACCCTGCTGGCCATCCTTGGACTGGGTTGACTTTGCAATTCCTTGCAGCTTCAATGTTTTAGGAGTCTGTGATGTTAAACTTTACATGATATCTGAGTAACTACCATTTGTCTGGGACCTGAGAAACTGACATGTCATTTGATTTTAAACATGTTTAAATGAATGTTTGTACAGAAGAAAAGGATGTGGAAAGCTGAAAAAAATCTCTCTTAGATATTTTCCTGGTTTATATCATTTAAGGAAGCAACAATTGAAGACAATTTTATGAAAATAATCTGGACTAATGTCAAGCTATGTTGAGGGTAATTTAAGACCTAGAATTAGGAGGACGGACCTAGAACCTGAATGGAAAGAGATATCTTGTTTTTCAGAGATAAAATAGCATTGGATTGGGGTGGAAGATGAACTAAGAAGATCTGTGGACAAGTGCAAAAACTTTACTTTTGTGAGCTGCATCTAGTGCCGATCTGAATTTAGCTGGACTTTGAAATAGCCAATGCTGTAGCAGAGTCACTTTTGTGCTCCGTGTCTAACGAGGAATGTATTGATGGGAGATAAGCATTGCTTTACAAATCATCAGACACAGTTCTGAGTTCTGGCTTCTGTAATTATTTGTTGTGGGACCTTGAAGTAAGTCATTTATCTCAAGACTGTTTGCTTATCTGTGCAGTGACGATACTATCACTTACCTTTTCATGTAATAAGGCTTAAATAAGATCTTGGCAAATCACCTAATTGAGTCTAGGAGGAGGCATTACAAATTGTCATCCAATTGTATTTACAAGTTGAGTGATTGAATCATACTTGATTAAGGAGAGCTTCACGTCTACTTTCCAGTAAGGATTCTGGTAAAAGCACCACGGGGGAGGGCCAACAAATTTGGAACTGGAAACTGGGTCTGTGAAGGTGAAATACGAATCAGCTGGACAACCCAGTAGAAAAGGGGAGCAAGAACAACAAGAAACCAACCGCAAATTAATCGGTGGGAAATGAAAATGGATACAATACTTTGTGTCTTTCAGATTGGGGAATAGCTGTAATCGCACTGCTGGGAGGATTACAAACCTGTGTTGCCATTTGGGAAGGTGGTTTGGTAGTTCATCAAAGTTCCACTCAGCAATGTGCCTCTCTGTCCACGTAGGATGGTTCTGCCCTATATGAATCATCAAGCGCTCAGAAACAATCTCAAGAAGAGAGAGGGAGCCCTTGCTCATATTTATTTATTCTTAATTGATCAATTCCTGTCCTATTACATATGTATTCTATTATGTCGTTTATTGGCTGCCTCACTTATTGGAATGTAAGTTCATTGGAATGAACTTTATTGGAATATAAGAGAGGACAGAGATTTCATCTCTCATGTCCATAGGCATATGAACATGAAATTCAGAATATGAATACATAAAAAGATCCCTTAAGGTTCTAGAAAGAGCTGTATGCAATTGTTCTGCACTTTGCTTTTTCAGTCAACAGTTGGCTTGGAGGTCTAGCCATATTGGTACTTACAGATCTACTTAATTCTACTTAACTTTTGATTCTGTCAACATTGCAGGGGAGCAAACCCAAATTCTACATCCGTTATGTGGGAAACCTAAATATGATACCCAGGAGAAAGGTGTGTTACAATCAAACATCACGCCTGCCTAATTATAGGGCCACTTCAAACATTGTACATGCCAAGTCAAATCCCCAAACAGCACACACACCTGGGCTATATTTTGCTTAAGAACCAGCACTTGGTGAACTTTGCTACTGTCTTCTCATGTATTTGTAATCTTCTGTGGGTAACCATTGGTGTTTTAAGTTGCTTCCTCTTTCCCTCCCAAGTTGGTACTAACTTGGGTTACACACTTTGGGATAAACTTGAGAACACAGGAGATAGAAAAAGGCAAATCAAAATGTTAGTTGTGTTACCTTAAAGCTGATTGGAGAAAGAGGCTTTAGATCTGTGACCAAAGGGACTTACTAACCCCTACCTCCTAAAATTGACAGACTCCTGGGCATAGCCATGAGTACCATTGCCTGGCTCTACCCTGTGGGCTGGACTTACCACCTGGCAGGTAAGGAGATAGGAGCATATTTCTTACAGCTGATGGATCTGATCAGACAGGGGTAAGGGCTGAGTCTTTAGTTACTTCTTTAGTTACTTCTCTCAAAAGCACTTATCTTATTGTTCTTTTTTTTTTTTTTTTTTCACTTATAAGTTGCTGCTCTTCTTAGGCAGAGAAACCACGAGGTAGAGAAAAAGGCCGGGAGTGTTGTTCTCATAAAAATTCCTCCCCATAGAACTATAAGACTAGTGGGGAGATTGATTCTTTTAACAGTAATCAGCACTTTCTGTCTGGAAACATGTTCTTATCTCTCTGTCTTTTTAATACAACACCTTAACTAAGACAACTCTTGACCTTGGTCTCTGTTCACTTATTTTTCCAGCTATGTAACAAAAATCTTTTCATTGGTAGCTTCCACTATGCCTACAGGTCACAGATTCTTTCTTCTAAGATAACTTTGATTACAATTTCTAGTCTATTGGTTCTGACCTATTATCTTATTTATTATCATTTATCTTATGGTTTTAAACTCTTTATTTTTAAAATATGTTGGCTTTTGGCTGTGTTGGCTCATGCCTGTAATCCCAGCACGTTGGGAGGGTGAGGCAGGAGGGTTTCTTGAGGCCAAGAGTTTGAGAACAGCCTGGAAACATAGCAAGACCCCATCTCTACAAAAAAATTAAAACATTGCTGGGCGTGGTGGCACATGCCTGTAGCCCCAGCTACTCAGGAGGCTGAAGTGGGAGGATTACTTGAGCCTAGGAATTTGAGGCTGCAGTGTGCTATGATCATGACACTGTACTCCAGCCTGGGCAACAGAGTGAGGCTCTGTCTTTTGACGAAACACAAAACAAAAAAACTAAAATATGTTTACTTTCCATAGTTCATTTTTTCCCCTCCCATAACTTTATTTTCCTTATAAAACGTTTTTCTCTAGCCCAGACCTCTATCCTAAACTTCAGATCCATACATCCAACTGTTGTCATGTTTTGTGTATCAAAAAGAAGTTCTTATCTTCCCCTCAAAACCTGTTCAGTCCCCTGACAGTCAGCCTAGCTAACCTTTAGCTCACGTGGAGTTTAAAGTCATACTGACTTTATAGGGTTCATTGGAAAGATTAGACGAGATAATGAAAGTGAGTGTTGCTTTGACGTCAAGAGAAATAAGGATGTTAAAGTCCAATTGCAGAATTTAAACCTGCACCAAAACCCACAAAGCACAGTTGTTATCTGTGACTTCTTCACTATTCTATGTCAGATTTGCTGTTTTCCTTTTTCCTTCATAGCTAAAAAAGGTCACAAAGCAAGGAAATTTTCAGTTTTTTACGTGTGTTTTAAAACATCTGCATTCTTTCTCATACTCAATTTATAGTTTAGGGGGATATAAAATTCTAGGCAATAAGTTTTCCCTCAGAATTTTTAAGGCTTTGCTTCATTATATTCTAGCATCTAATGTTGCTCATAAGAGGTTGTGTTACTCATTTCTTATTCTTAGTATATGACCTATTAATTTTTCCTCTGTGCTTACTTTTAGAACCTTTTGTAAAAATCCCTGGGGTTCTGAAATTTCAAAGTGGTGTGCCTTGTTTGACTTTTTAGTATTCATCATGCATAGCATTTTATGGGCTCCTTCCATCTGGAGTTACGCCTTTCAATTCTGAAGAATGTTTTCCTATTATTTCCCTCAATGATTTCCTTTTCTTTGTTTTCTTTGCTTATTTAGATATTGCCATTTCTGAAAAATACTTCTTTCTTTTCTCCACTGTTGTCTACCTCCTGATCTTTTCACTTATTTATGGGATATTCCCTCAATTTCATATTCTATTATCAAATGTTAGTTGTCAAATACTTTAGTTTCTAAAAGTTCTTTCCTTGTTCTCGGACAGTTCTTTCGTGTGGAATGCTGTTTCTTTTGCAATTCGTGGTCCAGGGGGGTGCAATACCTCCTTTCACTCTGCTAAAGATGCTGGTACAGATCCAGATAAACATGTGGATCTTTCCTGTGTTCCTGGAGTCATCTCTGCATGAGCCAGGTTCCGTATTTATACTAGCTTAGTTTTCTCTCTGTCGATTAGAGGACTTTTCAAGTGTCTGGTTATCCTTTGCTGGCCATTTTCCTTCATCGTCTCAAACTGAAACTGTGTACCCATTAAACTCTAACTCCCCATTCCCTGCTCCCCACAGCCCCTGGTAAGCATGATTCCTCTTTCTCAATGAATTTAACTAGTTGAAGCACTTCATATAAGTGGAATCATCCCATATTTATCCTTTTTGTGCCTGACTTATTTCACTTAGCAAAATATTTTTAAGGATCACCCATGCTGTAGCAAGTATCAGAAATTCATTCTTTTTCAAGGCTGAATAATATTCCATTGTATGTCTGGACCATACTTTGTGTATTCATTCATCCGTTGATGGGCATGGGTTGCCTCCACCGTTTGATTATTGTGAATAATACTGTAATGAACATGGGTGTACAGAGATCAGTTCAAGTCCCTGATTTCAATTCTTTTGGTTTACTTTTTTTTTTGGAAATGGGGTCTCTGTATTGCCCAGGCTAGAGTGCAGTGGCTCTTCACAGGCGTGATCATAGTGCACTATAGCCTTAAACTCCTGGGTTCAAGCGATCCCCCTGCTGGAGCCTCCTGAGCAGCTGGAACAACAGGCATGTGCCACTGCTCTTGGCTCTTTCAGTTTACTTTTTAAAGAGAGACAATAAAAATTTATTAGAGGCCGTGTGGATGTATGTGCACAGATTGTCAGGGAGCTCACAGTCGGTGAATGGGTTTTCCAACATGCCTTTCATTAGAGGATCCCAGGAAGAGAATATCTATTTCAAAGTCCTATTCGTTAGGCTCATGCTTTCTCCTCTGTATTTAGCAGAGATAGCTGAGCGTTTACAGTATACAGCACAGCACCCAGGGAAGTGCCTCGAACTTGCTGAATGAATGGTATGTGGGTGTCATTCTTTTTCAGCTTTCTTATGTAATTTCTCCACATTCTGATATTCCGTTGATAGTTTTAGTTGCAATTTGGAAAGTCAGGAATGGGATGGGGAGCAGGGATCAGTCAAGTTATATGTTTGTGTCAATCTACCTTGATACTTGGAAATTCCTTTGATACTTTTCCTTTAGCTGGCCCTGGGAACAGAGACCACATTTTATATACACAAGCTTCTTAGACAACTGTGTGGGTATTCCTGCAGGAAGTAAATGATAACGGAGCTGCCTACAGGACATGACGTGGGTGTGAGGGATGGGGAACTCAGAGGGAAGAGGCCTTAGGAAGGCTGGGTTTTTGCTTGGGGGTCTCTCCTCCTCTTGTCTCCTGTTTTTAGATGCTCTGGTCTGACCCTTTCATGGGGCAAGCTCCGTAGTACTGTAGGTTTCATGTGGAAAAGTTAATGATTTATTGTGGTGGTGGTTGAAAAGTAAGGCTAACCTTGGCCGGGCATGGTGGCTCGTGCTTGTAATCCCAGCACTTTGGGAGGGTGAGACAGGTGGATCGCCTGAGGTCAGGAGTTTGAGATGAGCCTGGCCAACATGGTGAAACCCTGTCTCCACTAAAAATACAAAAATTAGCCAGGCGGGTGGCGCACACCTGTAATCCCAGCTATTTGGAAGGCTGAGGCAGGAGAATCGCTTGAACCTGGGAGGCGGAGGTTGCAGTGAGCTGGGATCGCAGCACTGCACTCCAGCCTGGGCAACAGAGCCAGACTCCATCCCAAAGGGGGAAAAAAAAAACTAAGGCTAACCTCCATCTGAGGTTTTCTCACAGACAGAACCATGATGCCATCATTATCTCCATTCCAGAGTTTGAGCAAAGCACAAGGATAAAGTCAGGAGGGAAAAATGAAGTCTGAGCAGCTGGTGTTTGCTTTAGCCTCTTCCGGAGCCGCCTCTGAGCCATCAGGGAATAGGAAGGAGCTATTGCCATTCCCTGCACAGCCCCAGTGCGAGCCTGGGCTGTGACGCACAGATATGGAGGGACATCGTCGCTGGCTTCTAAGTGATATTCTTCTTCCTTCTAATCTGCCTATTCTGCTGCTGGGAAATTTATGTAAAATCAATGCATAGCTACTTAAGTTTTGCTCCCATTGATACTATTGTTATTTATTTATTTACTCCACACATTCCTAGATGGATTATGTAAGATATGAGTTTCTTTCTTGAAGTCTTGCACTTTTGATGGCACATCTGCCATCATTAGAGAGCAGTGGATATGGATGTGTCTCAGGAATTAGTTGATGTCCTGTGAACTAGATTTGCATAAGCTTCTGCAGCCTCTGCTGACGAGTGTAAGACGGTTACCAGGGCCTGCTATTATGGAGAGTGATTATTAAACATGCAGAAATCTCAGGCCGGGCGCGGTGGCTCACACCTGTAATCCCAGCGCTTTGGGAGGCAGAGGCAGGCAGATCACCTGAGGTCGGGAGTTCGAGACCAGCCTGACCAACATGGAGAAACCCCGTCTTTACTAAAAATACAAAATTAGCCAGGTGTGGTGGCGCATGCCTTTAATCCCAACTACCCAGGAGACTGAGGCAAGAGACTTGCTTGAACCTGGGAAGCGGGGGTTGCGGTGAGTCAAGATCGTGCCATTGCATTCCAGTCTGGGCAACAAGAACAAAACTCTGTCTCAAAAACAAAACAACAACAACAACAACAAAATGCATGCAGAAGTCTCATACTGTTTTAACATGTGACAGAATTGAAACCAACTGTGCAAACATGCAGAAAAACGTTTGCCTCCTGTATCTTTTGTAAACAACTAGAAATCTGACATTTCTTCAAGGAAAGTCCCTCCTGCCCCATCTTTTTTTTTTTTTAGACAGAGTTTCACTCTGTCACCCAGGCTGGAGTGTAGCGGCACGATCTTGGCTCACTGCAAGCTCCGCCACCCAGGTTCACGCCATTCTCCTGCCTCAGCCTCCCGAGCAGCTTGGACTACAGGCGCCTGCAACCATGCCTGGCTAATTTTTTGTATTTTTAGTAGAGACGGGGTTTCACCGTGTTAGCCAGGATGGTCTCGATCTCATGACCTCGTGATCCACCCGCCTCGGCCTCCCAAAGTGCTGGGATTACAGGTGTAAGCCACCATGCCCGGCCCTGCCCCACCTTTTATATAATTCTTAACAAGTGTTTTTTAAACATTTTCTTTTTGTTTTTTACGGAGAAACAGTCAATGCACAGACCTAAACTTTGCATTTGAATTTACCGGTAGTCAATTCACACATCTAAAACTTTGATGCTTTTAACGGATGTATCCATTCATGTAGTCAGCCAACACCCATCAAGACACAGAACAATTCTTTGCCCCAGCAAGTTCCTTGTGCCCCAGTCCAATCAATCCCCACGCCTTGCAAGCAATCACCACCTGCTTTGTATGACCCTGTTCCTGGACAGAGCAAGTTCCTACCGTCCAATAATGAGATGCAGACAGACTGTGAAAGAAGGGAGTTGATTTCTGCAACTGGTTACAGGGAGAAGTTCAGAGTAACTCACCAGACCAACTCAAAGTTACAAGGCTTTATTCTAGTGCTTATATACTTTTAAAGTTTTATGCCTATGTGTGGAAGTGCACCTACCGGTAGAAGTGTTTCATTCCATCTATTTCTAATCTTTAACGAGGGTCTGGAAAGCTTTCTCTAGAGCCTTGGAAAGTTTTTAAATCTTAAATGGGACCTGCAATGAGGTATATATGTAAGAATGCTGTTCTTACTTGTCCAGACTTCAGGGTCTGAGAAACCCCAGTTGGGGTCTTAGTGGGGTTGTGTTTTCCTTTTAAGCCCTTGTACTCAGGTACCAGTTTCTCCAGGTCTTTAATGTCTAACTTATACACTCATCAGAGTTATATTAGTGGAAACTGTCTGTTCTGGTTGCTCATGGAAACCTGGCCTGCCACCACCCTAGAGATACGTGTTGCTGCCACGACCCTGGAGGTTCGTGTTGCTGCCATGACCCTAGAAATTTATGTCACTGGTTCTAAAACTTCACATAAATGTAATTGTCCATTGTCATCAGGCACTGTGCATTTCTTTTTTTTCTTTTTTCTTTTTTTTTTTGAGCCATAGTCTCGCTCTGTCACCCAGGCTGGAGTGCAGTGGTGGGATCTTAGCTCACTGCAAGCTCCGCCTCCCGGGTTTACACCATTCTCCTGCCTCAGCCTCCCCAGTAGCTGGGACTACAGGCGCCTGCTGCCCGGCTAATTTTTTTGTATTTTTAGTAGAGAGGGGGTTTCACCGTGTTAGCCAGGATGGTCTCGATCTCATGACCTCGTGATCCACCCGCCTCGGCCTCCCAAAGTGCTGGGATTACAGGCGTGAGCTGCCGCGCCTGGCCCAGGCACTGTGCATTTCTTTGTGTATGATACTACTAAGGAATAAAAAGGACAAACAAAAATATACAATTATATGGATGAGAAAAGAAGCCAGACACTGTGCATTTCTTTGCGTCTGGCTTCTTTCTCATCCATGTAATTGTATACTAGTAGTTTGTTCTTTTTATTCTTTAGTAGTATCATACAATACTTTTAATTTCATAATGTTTTTTGTACATTTCCCTGTTGATGGACCTTGAAGCTGTTTCCAGTTTGGGGTTCTCATGAGTGAAGCTGCTAAAACATTTTTGCAAGTGTTTTTGTGGATATGTGCCTTTACTTGCCTTGGGTAAATATTTACAAGCTAAATAGCTGTGTCATAGGGTAAGAAGTGTATGTTCACAAGTCTTGTCACATTTATTTCTAATTGTTTTATCATTCTTTCTGTCATTGTAAATAGGAATTCCCACCCCATTCCATTTTCTAAATGTTTATTTCTGGTTTACAAGACAGATAATGATTTTAAAAATATTTATTTGGTGATTAGAGTCTTTGTTAGTTGCTTTTATTGGTTCTTTTTCTATTGTCTTTTTAGTTTTGAAACCCAAGCACTACCTGAATAGTCTCATCATAAAGGATTCAAACATTGAAAAGATGTAAGAAAGTCAAATATAAATGCAACCCTTCACCTTCACTCCAGTTCCTACTTTACCCCTGGAGCTACTGAATGCTAATAATACAATGGGTTGCTTTCAGATTTTTTTTAAAGCACTTCAATGGATGGTTTTGTAGGATATAAACAGCACAGTGTACCACACCTAGACATTGTAGATTTGTGTAGTTATCATGACAGTTTTTGGCAGAAGGCAGTAAAATGCCTTGATCTAACAAAGTTAGAATATCACTATATTTGTATGATAGCTAGAAGTAAACTATTTGAGGAAGGGGTACCTTTTTGTAATTTGTGCAAAGGTTTTATATGACCCTTACATTTAATGTTGATAATACATTTAATACATATACAAATACATGTCTTTTACACAAGAAGACACATAAATCTTTTAAAAATAAGTAGAATCATGCAATATTTATTCTCCTATGACTTTGTTTTCTTTCAATTATCAATATACTTTAAACATCTTTGCGTGTCAATACATATTGATTTAGCTCAATTTTTTAAACTGCTGCGTGTAGTTCATAATATCCATGCATTTATTTAGCTTGGACATTTAAATTGTTTTCAAGTTTTCACTATTTTGAAGATTCTTTTGTTTGTTTGTTTGTTTGTTTGCTTGTTTTGAGACGGAGTCTCGCTCTGTCGCCCAGGCTGGAGTGCAGTGGCATGATCTCGGCTCAATGCAAGCTCCGCCTCCCGGGTTCACGCCATTCTCCTACCCCAGCCTCCCGAGTAGCTGGGACTACAGGCGCCTGCCACCATGCCCGGCTAATTTTTTGTATTTTTTAGTAGAGACGGGATTTCACCGTGTTAGCCAGGATGGTCTTGATCTCCTGACCTTGTGATCTGCCCACCTCGGCTTCCCAAAGTGCTGGGGTTACAGGTGTGAGCCACCGCGCCTGGCCAAAGATTCTTAAGTGTACATATTTGTACACACACATTATGTAAGTATTTATTTAGTGGTGATTTCTATCATGTCCTGCTCTAGTTGCTATGGAAGCAGCTGTGACCAAGGGAGACACAGTGCCTGCTCTCATGTGGCTTACATTCTAATGGAGGGGCACAGACTGTGAATAAGGAAACATTTAAACAAGATCATATTTATTGAATTAAATGTTTAGTAGAAAATAGATAAAGTCCTGTGCTAGAAAATTACTGCTTTTGGCCAGGTGCAGTGGCTCATGCCTGTAACCCAAGCACTTTGGGAGGCCATGGCGGGCAGATCACCTAAGGTCAGGAGTTCGAGACCAACCAGGCCAATCCTGTCTCTACTAAAAATACAAAAATTAGCCAGGCGTGGTGGCAGATGCCTGTAATCCCAGATATGTGGGAGGCTGAGGCAGGAGAATTGCTTGAACCCAGGAAGTGGAGGTTGCAGTGAGTCGAGATTGCACCACTGCATTCCAGCCCGACAAAGTGAGATTCTGTCTCAAAAATAAATAAATAAATAAGAATAGAAAATCACTACTTTCAATTGTGGGTTTAAGGAAATGGTTTAGCTAAAATCTGAGGGATAAGAAAGAACTGACTGGTAGAGACCCTGAGTCTCTGAACTAGACCAATGATGGGGATTTCCTTAAAAACATTGAAACACCTTTTTAACTTTTCCCAGGCATTTTCATAGGGTGAAGACAAGGGGTACCAGGAGGTGAAGCCAAGGAAGGATTTTCTGAGTCCACTTCCATCTACTATTAAGATGAACCCCAGTTCTCCATTTTGGCAGGTGTTTATCGATCAATTTTAGGTTTAAGAATTGTGGGGTTCTACCTTTTCTCAGTCTTCTTGGGAATCTGAGTTGAACAATTAATGTGGTTCAATTATGGTTATATGTTGAACAATTAGTCTTCATCAGGTTTTTATTAAGACTTGAGCACCATTGCCTTTCACAGTATACTCTCCAACGAGTACCTATTGCACCAGTGTCCTGTTTTGCCAATTAAGGAGAGAACAATGGGAGTCATTAAATTTTTAAATAGAAGCTGAGTAGGTTAATGTAATTGCCTGGTGGGTTCTTCTTGCCCACTGCACATACAGAGTCAATTCACTGAGTTAGTGGTATTGCATTAAAGAAATGGTTTAATTAATGCAAGGCTACTCAGGCAGAAGGTGAGAGTTTATTATTCAAATCATCTCGCTGAGAACTCTGAGGCTGGGGTTTTTATGGGCAATTTGGCAGGCGGGGGCTAGGGAATGGGTGCTGCTGATTGGTTGGGGGAGAAATCATAAGGGCATGGAAAATGGTCCTTGTGCACTGAGTTAGCCTCTGGTGGGGGAGCCATGAGTTATGGATCTTATGGAAAATGGTCCTTGGGCACTGAGTTGGCCTCTGGCTGGGGAGTCATGAGTTATGGGTCTTGTGGAAAATAGTCCTCGTGTACTGAGTTAGCCTCTGGTTGTGGAGCCATGAGTTATGGGTCTTGTGGAAAATGGTCCTCGTGTACTGAGTTAGCCTCTGGTTGTGGAGCCATGAGTTATAGGTCTTGTGGAAAATGGTCCTCGTGTACTGGGTTAGTCTCTGGCTGGGGAGCCATGAGTTATGGATCTTATGGAAAATGGTCCTCGTGTACTGAGTTAGCCTCTGGCTGGGGAGCCATGAATTATGGGTCTCATGGAAAATGGTCCTCATGCACTGAGTTAGCCTCTGGCTGGGGAGTCATGAATTATGGGTCTAGTGGAAAATGGTCCTTGTGCACTGAGTTAGCCTCTGGCTGGGGCGCCATGAATTATGGGTCCTGGTGGAGTCAGTAGGTTGCCAGAATGCAGAAGTCTGAAAAATATCTCAAAAGACCAATGTTAGGTTCTACAATAGCGATGTTATCTGTAGGAGCAATTGGGGAAGTTACAAATCTTGTGATCTCTGTCACAGTCAATGACCATAGAAAGGCAAGCTATACCTACATTTTAGCAGAATGCAGGCCCCTCCCAGAATGCTAATCTTGTGGCCTTTCATTAGTCTTATAAAGGCAAGTTTCAATCCCTGAATAAGAAAGGGGTCAGTTTTAGGAAGGGATTACTATCATCCTTGCCTCAAAGTTAAGTTACAAGCGAAATTCATCCCAAGTAAAAGAATGCTGGATTGGGCCTTGAGGCTGATGTGGGTCTGTCTGAGCTCATGTCACTAGCCTCAAAGCTACTCACAAAGGGGAAAATTATGCCCAGGGCAAGAGATCTGTGATTACCAAAAAGGTAGTCAACGTAGGGGAGGGCAAAACCAAGTAACTATGGAAACCAGAGGCGATAGTGTGAAGGAATTGTTCCATTTCGTAGATTGGTATCATCATCAGAGGAACCTTTACTAAAATGGGTAGTGAGAGTAACATAGCTGAGATCTGTGCCTTTGCTTTTAAATGCTACAGAGTAGAAACATGTTTGGGTTGATTCAGGCCCCACAGCTCACTATTGAATAATCGCAAATACGTGATTTAGACATGCAGGTGGGTATTCCTGAGGGAACAGCCAGCCTCATGGACTGGATAAAAGGCCCTGTAAGGTCTGTTTACCCTGAGAAGGTGGACTGCTCAACTCCACCCACAAATGCCAAGTGGAGATCCCAGGTAAGGCAACTGATGTGTTTTGTATCCAAGCCATGTAGGACTGGCTAATTTATAATGACAGGGATATTCACCCACTGAATGTGCCCATTCCCCAGGTCGTGGTAAATGCTGTGGTTAAGGGGTTAAGGGAACCCCTTTTGCTTGGGCACCTCATTATTGCAGCAAAACCAAAAGACAGTCCAGGCAGCCTTATCTAAATTTGCTGTCTCAATTTCCCAGTTGCTAACATCAATGTCCAAAACATTGATGGAGTGAAACTCAAAGGAAAAAGGAAAGGAGAGAATCAATGGAAATTTTGAAAATAGTTATTAAGAAATGCAGTGAGTAAAATGGAAATTAATGGGTTAAAACAAAGGTCTTAATACAATGCTACAGAAGGTTGAGTGGACACAAGTAAGCCCCTGCTAGTTCCCCAATATTAAAGGACCTCAAACTGGTTTTCTATATTTACCCCAGATTGGAGGGAAAAAAAATCAGAAGGCAAAAATTTCAAGGAAAAAGTTGACCAACAATTGCCTGGAGCAATGTTGAAGCAGGTTAATCAAGATAAAGAGGGAGGCTGGGACGGGTGGATCACGAGGTCAGGAGATCGAGACCATCCTGGCTAACACAGTGAAACCCCGTCTCTACTAAAAAATACAAAAAAACTAGCCGGGCGAAGTGGCGGGCGCCTGTAGTCCCAGCTACTCGGGAGGCTGAGGCAGGAGAATGGCGTAAACCCGGGAGGCGGAGCTTGCAGTGAGCTGAGATCCGGCACTGCACTCCAGCCTGGGCGACAGAGCGAGACTCCGTCTCCAAAAAAAGAAAAGAAAAAAAAAAAAAAAAAAAGATAAAGAGGGAGAAAGGGCCTGGATCCCTTGGCTCAACCGCCTGCTGGAAACCCAAAGCCTTTTTCTCAAGAGAGGGTTAAATGGTCTCAAAGAAAGTTGGTCTTGGGGAAGAAAAGTTTCTGGGTCTAGAAAATAAAATGGAAAGGTTAATAGGATTATGAAGGTTAGAATATTTAAACAGGCTTTATGTGAAGTAGTTGTGTCTTCTTAAATGTTTTTATGAAAAGCATTCTGACTGGTGACTTTGGGAAGAGAGGAATATTTTGGGACTTTGGGAAGAGAGGAATTCATACAGGTATTAGAAGCACAGTCTAATGGTGAGTGTTTAGCTTGACTTCTGGCCTTGAGGGAATCCAAAAGTTCTTATAAAAGTTTCGGAAAAGCTAACTTAAAAGGAGCCCATATGACTGATCACTATTTTTTGACACTTTATACAAATAGTCAGGCAAAGTAGAATAAGACTAAAATTCATTTTGCAAATAGATCTGTCCTACTATGATTTATCCTTGGCAGAAATGGGGAGATTGGAGAGAGTAAAATTTAGATTCCGGTCCTGGCCATTGTTTTCAAGTTTTTATTATTTGCCTACAGTTTGGGCTGATCCTGAATTATTTTCTGGCTGCAACAAGTCTCTAAAGAAGAACCAGGTTTAATTTTTTTTTTTTCCCCCCACAAAGCTTTTAGTTGCCTTCTTAATGGAATGCGTTCTTTTTTTTGTTGATCTGGCTTACAGATTATCTTTTCATTGTAATCCTTGTAAGCATTATATTTCTACTGAGGACTAAACTCTGATTTTTATCTAGCCCAAATTCCTACCTAAGGGGTCTAGGAAGTCATGCCCTACAAACCATAAATTCTCATCAGATGGGTTTTATTTGACCCTATATATAGTGACTTACTTTTCTTTTCTTTCTTTCTTCTTCTTTTTTTTTTTTTCTTTTGCAGAGAGTCTCACTGTTGTCACCCAGGCTGGAGTGCAGAGTATAGTGGCGTGATCTGGGCTCACTGCAACCTCCGTCTTTGAGGTTCAATTGATTCTCCTGCCTCAGCCTCCCAAATAGCTGGGATTACAGGCACCTGCCACCACACCTGGCTAATGTTTGTATTTTTAGTACAGATGGGGTTTCACCATGTTGGCCAAGCTGGTCTCGAACTCCTGACCTCAAGTCTCCCAAAGTGCTGGGATTACAGGTGTGAGCCACTGTGCTCAGCCATGACTTACTTTTCAATCTGACCCTGGCACAACATTATGAGACAAGGAAAAAATATTTAACCCCAAAATACATTTCCTTGCCATACCTTGAAATTGCCCTTCAAAGTCTCTTGTGGGAACAATCCACATTCTGTAGAGAATCTCCTTTTCCCTTTGTTTTCCTTTCTTCCTTTGTAGATCCAGGAGATAATCAACTAAGAGCCAGGCACACTTTTAGGTCTAATAAGAAACATTTTACAACCTGCTGTCTCTCTGAAGTCTGATATCTGAGGATTCCTCTGCATAGTAAAACTTGGTCTCCACAATCCTTTATCTTAACCTGAACATTCCTTTCCATTAATCCCACAGGCCATGGTCACTCATTGTTTGGCTCAGAATAAATCTCTTAAAATATTTTACAGAGTTTGATTCTTTTTCTTGACACTATTTAAATGATTAACGTTATGTATCTCAGTGTTTTACTTCTGAGAAAAAAAAAGTCACCGTATTCTGAAGACTAGAGCTGATTAAACAGCCTGTGAATCTCCTTGATTTGGAATCCCACTGGGTCTGATCTGTTTTTCATTGGCAAAGCACAGCTGCTAAAGCTATACCACATCAAGCACCCTCCCTAAAGGCTCAGGGACTACTGTGGAAGAGGGGGGAATGTGAGATTCTAAGAGCCAGATTGCAGATGGAGTGTGTAGGCCGGAGCAACTTGGGCACCAATCAGCTATGTTGGCTTCTGATTAACCCCTGTTCTGAGAACGCCTCTAAGATTTCTGGGTTATCCATTGTTCCTTGTGTAAGAGCAAGTACTTATCATAAATCCTGCCCTTAGGTCAAACAACCTTGAGATTACAGTACTTCTGTAAGAGTACAGATGCGAGAACAGTACAGTGTTCTACACATCCCTTCTGAATCACCTTTTCTTTATGGTATATAAGCCCTGTCTCTGTGGGGGTAATGACACAAGGATCTACCATCTTACTTGCTGCTTCCTGACACACAGTCATGGTTTCTGTTTGTAAGTCCCTATTAAATGTTCCCGAGAGACCGAATTTGTCAGCCTCTTTCTTGGCCTTTCAACTTCCTTGGACTTTAGGAGTAGGTTTGCACAGACCTGCCCACATTGGAACAGTATGAATAAACAAAATGTGCACAGCCACCTGTGATTAAAGAAAACAGAGTGGGCCTTCACTCAACAATGGCCATTCATTGCTCAGCATTATCTGTCCTAATGGCTTTTTGTTTGTTTGTTTGTTTGTTTGAGATGGAGTCTCGCTCTGTCTCCCAGGCTGGAGTGCAATGGCATGATCTTGGCTCACTGCAACCTCCACCTCCTGGGTCCAAGCAATTCTCCTGCTTCAGCCTTCTGAGTAGCTGAGATTACAAGTGGCCGCCACCACGCCCGGCTGCTTTTTGTATTTTTAGTAGAGATGGGGTTTCACCATGTTGGCCAGGCTGGTCTTGAGCTCCTGACCTCAAGTGATCCACCTGCCTTGGCCTCCCAAAGTGCTGGGATTACAAGCGCGAGTTACTGCACATGGCTTTGTCCTAATGGCTTTTGTTGCCCATTATCCCCACCTCAAATCTTTTGTTAGCATTTACTCAGCCATTCTAGATTTTTGTCCCCAACACCCTTGACTCTTGGAACCTTGTGGGATGCTAAATAACTGGGGAAAGACAGCAAAAAGGCAGACTGCTCAGGTGAAACATCCAAGGGTTTATCATCAAGTTTCACCTTGGGCTCTAACCCAAAGCATTTCTCTCTTATTGATTCTGTGGATTTTCCAGTTTTCCTTAACACTTGAACCTCTGTGCTTGTGAAGGGGTCCTCAAGGGTTGGACTCAGCATGGGAAGGGTTGGAGTTGGGACTTATCCACAATTGACCATCCTACATTTGAAGGTCAAGAGGTAAAAGGCAGGGGCTCACCTGGAGGAAACAGGCCGGGACTCAGAGAAGGCTTCCTCTTTGTGCTTGTGCTCTTTGCTCCCTCTCCCATATGGGAGGGGTCCCACCTAAGTCTCCTGTGTGCACCGTTTTCATCATTTTCCCTCATACTTACACTCAGTAGAAGAGGAATCTTCCTGCAGCATAATTCTTATTCCCCAAGAGGAGATTCAGTGGGGAAGATGCATTAATAACTCTACAGATCTCGATATTGGACTCACTATTATTACGGGAGAAGATGTGAATATGCCCTCTTATATCCAGATGAACTAGAACCATCTCATGGGACAAGATAATGAGCTTAGAGAGTTTTACAGGAGCAAAAACGTGAGCTTGCTTTAGTATTATAGATTAATGCAGAGACCAAAGCTGAGGGATTCTATGTGAACATGCCCAAGCCAGTCTTAACCCTTAGTTCACACTCAATAATACTGGCCCTTTCATTTATTTATTTATTGATAGATTTACTGATTTTCTCACTGCTAAGCAGATGGAAGCTGAATCTGCTCAGGGGAAACATTCCATAGATTAATTTATTTCCTTCTGACTCAGAAAGAGGGAATTCCTAGAACTGGTGAAGGATTTTGCACACTAATTTCCCCGCTACAGAAGGCCAAACATCCACTGAGTCCTTTCTGAAGGTGACTTCTTTGCTCTTTCCCCAAATGTCCAAGCCACACAGACTCCTGTACTCCTCTCAGGTTTCTAAGTGAGTGGTAAGCTGTTCTGAGCACAACCCAGGCACCCCTCACAGCACATGAAAATTTGATGTGTGCAATAAAGCCTGTCTTGCTTAATGCATTCAGCCCCTTTGTCCATGGGAGCTAATATCCTTTTGGGAAATACTGTGATTTCAGCTGAAATGTCGGGGAAGGGGAGGGCGGAGAGGGAATGTGGAACTCTGCCATACAACCCCTTACTCCAACCACTTAATAACTTGGCTAAAAGCCACGATCGATATAGAGCTGTCAGCTGGGCTCCAGCCCTCCCAGCCTTCCCAATCAATCAACAAGATTTAGAAAGCCACCAGTTGGAATCTATGTCACATAAAAAGTGTGGGCTCCTAGACCAGTCTTAGAGAGACTGATTAATTCCTCCTGGGCACTTGGATTAGTTTCCATTGGGAGAACAGTAGCCTATTGATGGAGGCCCAGCTGTTAGACCTTCCCAATATGTACCTAGGACAAGTATAGGCATTTTGCACATGATTCACTCATTTCTGCATTTTTCTCACTAAACATAACTCTTCCATCAGTTAATAGTCTTTTTTTTTTTTTTTAATGGAGTTGCGGTTGAGGAAAGAGAAAGATTGCAGTCTTTCCAATGTGCTAAGCTTCTTACATTCATTTTTGAACTTATTCTTCCATGAGGTATGCTATAATTTTTACTTAAGAAATAGTTGTAACTACGACTCACTTTTTTCATATGAGGAAATGGTGGTGAGGCTGCCCTTCCCTCAAGAGGAGCCAAGAGTGAACCCCGAGCAGTGGGCCTAAGACCTCAGGTCCCAGAAAACCTATCCAGCCTTGACAAAGATCAGGAAGGAGCCTCTAGAGTTTGGAATGAGACTGAGCTTTTCCAGCCTCCTCACCTCCAATGACAGAGTCCAGAGTCAGTTCTAGACATTCACCCTTCTCTGTGCTTCAATACTTTCAGCCCCACTACTCCTAATTGCCCTGAGTCCTTCACAACAAATCTCATTTTCCCCTGTATCTCTGTTCAAGTCCACTACACACAAGGTTCTAGATTCCTAGGTTACCATGTTTCTTAGCCCATTAACTCCCCAAAGGCACTCCATACCCCCATGCATTTCCTCATCTCATGGAAACCATCCACGGTGACATCAGGAATTCCTGGACCATCATTAGCCAAATTCTCTGTCTTCAACCTTTCCCCTGGACGAACACTTTTTTCTTCTTGCTGTAATGGGGACCTGGCTTTCATTGAGGGCAGTTTTCTCCGCCACTCTCTAAGTGATGGCTAGCTTCTCTCCCATCCCTTTTCCTTATACCTCAGAGTCTCCTGGTTTCTCATTTCTGCTTTCAGACCAGGCTTTCTCCTACCTTCATTCAGACCCCATTGAACTCTCATATTATCAGGGTACATCAGACCCTACCCTCCAGTACTATTTCTCTTGACCTAGCACTCAGGTCTCACACTTCTTGACAGTTCTGCATCCTTGAAGGCCATCTCACTGTCTCCAGCACCACTTCCATCTTAATTCTTGAAGATTTCCACAAACCCTTGGATAATTTTCTCTGTTCTTGAATTCCTCTCCTCCCTTGAAGTTATATTCTACCCTAGCTTGGCCATTCACTCCCATGGCCTTATCCCAGGACTCATCATGATCAATACTTGCAACTTTTCATAATCTCTATTTTATGCAACTCTTTTTGACCACCACCGCCTATGTTTTAGCTCATTATATCTAGTAACTAACTCTAACAATTTTCCAATCTCACAGGGACAGTCCATCCACTGATCTAATCATTCGCCTGCCCACTGCATCGTGATGTTATGGCTTCCCTCCTCATCCAGTTTAAAGTCCATGACTGACTATTATTTTTATTTCCTTGTATGTGCCCTCAACTGCCTTGTACATCTCACACTGTTTTATTCTCCCTGCTCCATGCCTGCACCCATGCAGCTGAATAAGGCTTGAAAACACAACCAAAAGTAAACCTAAGATGATTCTTTTGTTGACTCATGGCTACAAACATAATGTTGGGAGCAGTAATATATTTCCTAGTTCATTCATTCTCCTCTCCCAAATAACCAGTTGATACCTTTTCCTCTCACCTCACAAATCCCCCAGGCTTCCTCACACACCCACACTATTGGCTGATGACTTACTGCCTGTATCACTGGGAAAATGAAGCAATCTGAAGAGGGCTTCCTCAAATTCCCACCACCAAATCCATCCACTTAGGGCATCTGCACTGTATGCTTTGCCTTCTGGACCGTTTTTCTAGCTGAACTGTCTGTGTTCCCCTAGTAAGCCAATCTTGTTTTTACACATTCGTTCTATCTGTTCTCTACTCTGTGACATCACACTGGTGATTCTCCCTGCTATTTTTTACAGTGTCAATTTCTCTCCCTCTCCAGTAACACACTGTTACTTGTTCCATCTTGCAGAGCAAAACTTCCTGTTGGCCCCACTTCCTCACCAGCTACCGGTAGCCTACTCTCTCCACTCCCTTTTGGATTTAGCAATAGCCAGGACAAGGTCACTTTTGATGGAATGATTGAAGCAAAAGACAAATTGGAGCAGGTTTAAGAGAGAAGGGGATTGGGAGCCCAAGAGGGTAGATCACGAGGTCAGGAGTTCAAGACCAGCTTAGCCAACATGGTGAAACCCCATCTCTACTAAAACTACAAAAATTAGCTGAGCGTGGTGGTGGGTGCCTGTAATCTCAACTACTTGGGAGGCTGAGGCAGGAGTATTGCTTGAACCCAAGAGGCAGAGGTTGCAGTGAGCTGAGATCGTGCCACTGCACTCCAGCCTGGGCAAAAGAGTGAAACTCCATCAGAGAAGAGGAATTGGAAACAATTATATCAGCAGTTTGGTTACCTTTTTTTTTTTTTTGAGATGGAGTCTTGCTCTGTCGCCCTGGCTGGAGTGCAATGGCGTGATCTCCGCTCACTGCAAGCTCCGCCTCCCGGGTTCATGTCATTCTCCTGCCTCAGCCTCCCGAGTAGCTGGGACTACAGGCGCCCACCACCACGCCTGGCTAATTTTTTGTATTTTTAGTAGAGATGGGGATTCACCATGTTAGCCAGGATAGTTTCGATCTCCTGACCTCATGATCCACCCGCCTCGGCCTCCCAAAGTGCTGGGATTATAGGCGTGAGCCACCACGCCCAGCCAGTTATCTTAAATTTAGTGAGTTAAAGTCACAGGTACATTTATATGATGCTCATCAGAAGCCAGGCATGTTCACAGGACTGGAAAGCAGATGGAGGTAGAGAGATACGGAAGTCTGCTCTTTCTCTCAAAGAGCTCTGGCCCAGGACAGAGACGGGGATGAACAGAATGGGCTGGGCAGGATGGGGACTTGACTGCATGCTAACAACCAGACAGAGGTCTTTGCCCTACCTGTGTCTGCCCTAGGCTTCAACTTGTAGACACTCACAATTTTGCTTTCTCAAGTGTCCACGCTTTCTTTCTTAAGCTCACCTGAGCTGCACGGCATCTTCTCAGGCAGACCAGTGTGAGACTCACCTAAGAGCCGACTTGACCCTGTGCTGAGATAGAGCATGCTCCTTCACCCAGCCCTTGGGGCTCCAGGGCTGGAATCCTATGGTGGGATTGGCTCTGGTTCTTTCCTGGTGCTCTCAAAGAAGACCAACTGGGCCTGCCCTCCAGGTGTTGTGTCTTGAACTCCTGGAATATTTTTCTCCCCTCTAAGGGAGAAGAGCAGCTGCAGGTCTATCTATCCCTGCAGGTCTCAACCCTGCTCTTGCCATAACATGGATGCCAACGGATGGATCCTCGCTTTAACAGCCCCCTTCCTCTCTCTCTCCAGAAAACATGTTGGAATACAATTGACCAAGAGTAGGATGATTCTAAGGATGACTTTGGTGCTGCTTTGATTCAGCTTAAAAGATTACTTGCAAATATTGACATTTTAACTACCATTAATAACTTATGACTAGCCTTCTCCTCACAAGGAATAAGCCCACTCCCTGTGGTTGAGAATAAAGTGCTCTCAAGTTCAGCTGAAGTACAAGCAGGGGTCCCACAGGTCACTCAAGTGGGCAAAGGGCTTGGGTGGGAACTGTAGCAAACTTGAGAACAAGTGTCTGCCTGCAGGGGGCCAAAGTCTACTCTCCTCCCGTTCGTTGCCGTTGTTAACTGCCCAGACATGACCCATCTTCTGAGTTTTCCAGAAAATCTGGAAATCTAGATTTTCAGGGAAATCCACTTTATAAATATTGATGACTAATTAAAAATCTTCAAAAATACTGGGCATGACAAACAAAATACAACTGTAATCTGAGTTTGGCCCATGGGCAGATATCCGGCCAACTCTGCTGTCTGACCTCTGGGTCTGGGCATTCCCAGGATGGCTTCATCGCAGTCCTTCCAGCTCTGTGTGTCTACCTGAGATCCCTCCCAGCTCCCCAGGTCAGTATTTCAGCACCATACCCTTATATCAAGTTTCTTCCTTGCTGTCTGGGGTGACTGGGAGAGAAGGGGCTCCTGCATCCCAGAGGTGGAGAGAAGTGAAGAGAGAGCAAAGTTGGTCTTTTTGTTTGTTTTGGATTAGGGGAAAGGAGTGCACACGGCCTGATGAGGAGCAGTCTTGCACTTCCCTGGGGTCTGATGCCAGAACAGCATCCACCATTTTCCTGTTCCCCTGAGTCAATGTATGGTGTGAAGGATGATGCAGAAGGATACTCACTCAGTCACTCACCACTCACTCACTCACCTATTCATTTGCTTATTTATTCACTCATTCATTCACTCACCTACTCACTCATTCATTCACTCACTTATTCATCTGTGTATTCACTCACTCACTCACTTACACATTCACTCACTCACTCACCTACTCATTCACTCATTCATTCACTCACTTATTCATCTGTGTATTCACTCACTCACACATTCACTCATTCACTCACCTACTCATTTACTTATTTATTCACTCATTCATTCACTCACTCATTCACTTATTTATTCACTCATTCACTCACACACCTACTCACTCATTCATTCATTCACACACCTACTCACTTATTCACTTATTTATTCACTCATCCATTCACTCACTCATTCACTTATTTATTCATGCATTCATTCATTCATTCACTTATTTACTCATTCATCACTCACCAACTCTTTCATTCAGTCACTCATTTATTCACTCACTGACTCACTCACTCTCTCATTCATTCCCTCAATCATTCATTCACAAGGTGTTTATAAAACTCCTGCCAGGACTCTTGTGGACCTTAGGAATTCAGCAGGGGAAAAACAGTCAAGAACCTGCCTTCCTGAAGCTTACATTCTGGTGAGGAGGCAGGGATGAACAGACAATAAACAAGTAGATGTGTCACCTAATACGTATCTGGAGCTAAACACTGCTTTCAAGAAAAATAAGGCAGATAAAAGGCAAAAAATGATTAATTTAAATGGAGCAGAGGAAAGAGAAAGGCCAGTCTGAGGAGGCGTCATTTAAGAAAGATCAGGAGGAAGTGAGAGAGCAAGGATTGTAAGTACTCAAGGGACGAGCTTTTCAGCAGGAGGGAGAGCAAGTTTGGAGGTCCTGAGTGGGGGTGTGTTTGGCCTTCCAAGGAATAGCATGAAGACTCAGAGTGGCTGGAGAGAAGTGAGATGATGGGAGGGCACAGAGAGGACTGGAAAGGAAATCAAAGGCCAGGCTTTGGATCTTTGAGCAGAGACATGATGGGAGCCACTGAAGGATGAGAGCTGAGGGGAGGTATGATCTGATTTCCATTTTAAAAGGATCCCTCTGGCTATGGTGTTGACAATAGACTATGGAGGACAGGCATGGAAGCAGGGAGCTGAGTAAGCAGGCTGTTTCAGGGGTCCAGGACTGAAATGATGAGGACCTAGACTGGATGCCAGAGGGGAAGGTGATGTCTGCTGGATTTGGTATATATATAAAATTTATTTATTTATTTATTTATTGAGATGGAATCTCACTCTGTCACCAGGCTGGAAGGCACTGGTATGATCTTGGCTCACTGCAACCTCCATCTCCCAGGTTCAAGTGATTTTCCTGCCTTGGCTTCCCGAGTAGCTGGGACTACAGGCATGTGCCACCACGCCCAGCTAATTTTTGTATTTTTAGTAGAGACGGGGTTTCACCATGTTGGCCAGGATGGTCTCGATCTCCTGACCTCGTGATCCACCCTCCTCGGCCTCCCAAAGTGCTGGGATTACAGGCGTGAGCCACTGCGCCTGGCCAATTTGGTATATATTTTAAGAACCAAGTCAATAGGCTTTGCTGTCAGTTAGTTCTCTGAGAGCCCAGGTAGGAGTGTGAGGGGAGGTGCTCACGTGCACACACTCAGGCACATGTGCTGGAGCACAGGGCTGTGTGGGTACATGATGGAAAACAGACACTCATGCTGGTGCAGCAGCTTCACCTTTTCCAAGGGCAGGAGAGGCAGATCTCTGTTCTTTGGAGGTTCTGCTGTGTTCAGCTGCTTTCAGAAACCCCAGTAGCACTCCTCTGCCCCCGCACTGCATCACTGTTTGGGTGCCAAGGCCAGGCCACCATTCCCCTCTTCTCCCAGTAGCATCAGTGTCCTGAGACATACAGGGAAGTACTTTGTCTCCTACCCCACTCAGGAAAATTTTGAAAGTAAGCACACATCCCACAATTCTCTGCCACCCATTGGTGGACATGCCTGTGGGCTCCTTTCCACACATCAGGAACCAGGAGGAGGTTGAATCAAATAGAAAGAACAGACAGATGTGACCATGTGAGCCTTCACAGCAGTGTTATTGACTAAAGCCTGGCTCTCTTCTTTTTCTTTCGTCCTTATTCCTTGAGTGAGTTCAGCCCCTCTTTTCTACTTCAAAACTGAAGAGTCACTCTGTAGGTGACTCCAGGTGGACCCTCTGGCTTGTATTCTGACTTCAAACGACACATCCATTTGATGGACTTGAAGGTGGACATGAAGAATCCGCAGGAATTCTCTTCTTACTCTTTCTAACAGTCTAGTTTCTTGGATCAAGGGAAACTCTGTTTGTAAATTTTCTAAAGTTTACATCTTAGTGTCTCCAAAAATACATATTTTCTCCCTCCCTTTATCCCTTCATTCCTTAATTCAGTCCTATGCTTAGAGTTTTACTTAGAGGAGGCACAACTGGCTGTTGGAACAAGAAAGGGATTCAGATTTGCACAAATCTAGGTCAAAATTCTTACATCTTCAATTTATCAACTGTGCAATTTGAACTAGATACATCAGTTTTCCTCATCATAGAATGAGGATGACAGTATCCAACTTTGGAGTTTTTATTAAGGTTACACACAGTCTTCACCAAAGACTTCACAAAACTTTACAAAAGGATCCTAGTTGAGTAATGCGGGTATGTTGGGATCTCACAAAAGAGGAATTGTTCTCCAAATGTATCTTCCCTTTTAAGGAAAGCGAGAACAGTGAAGTATTGATGACTTTGCTGAGAAACTGAATCTCTGGGCTGTGAGCTGAACTTTTATGAGGTCAGGGAATATTCTGTGTAAAATCACTGGGTTCCACACTGTGGCTGGCTCATAGTAGGGCTTCAAAACATATTGTCAAATGGACAGAAGAAAAGGAAGTAGGGAAGCAAGGCAGGAAAGGTTAGAGGGAGAGAAGGAATGAAGAAAAAAAGGAGATTTTAGTAGGTATCAATCCTGTATGTGAAGCCTTGTGAGATGTATGAGAAAGTTTATTTCATTTTGTGGGTGAGATGAGTATAGGTCAAGCTTTTTTCTTCTATGACAAACAACACAGAGAAAGCGGGAGGGGAAGCCTGCAGAGAATTTTTACTATTATTTTTACCACCAGACAATTAGGCAGGTTCCCTTTTGTTAAAATCCAAAGATTTTTTTTTTCCCCCAATCTGGGGAGAAATAGTTTTAGTTATATGGCGGTTTCAATTCTAAGCCAGAGAAATTATTTATGAACAGAAAAATGAAACATTTCTTTAAGAATGACCATATAATTTACAGTCCCAAATGACTATATTAAGGGTTTCGTTAATGTTATGCCTTCTTTGAAACAGGAAGAAAGCGGCAGAACCATTGTCATGCAGTCATACTGAAAAGCCAACCAGCGGGTGCTGCAAAATCAGTTTTCTCTTGATTGCATTGGATGTTGGTTCCAAGAGCTGCCGCAGTTCCCCAAGGTTGATGTTGCCAGGGCTGAATGAATGCAGTGTTTGCGTTTCCCTGGCTACTGAACTGAAAGCACAGTGCAGGGTGGGTTCTCTCCACTTCAGCTGACTAGTGGGAACATCTTCAGAAACATCAGTTGCATTACTCATTAACAAGTCTACCGCATCCTCTCCATTTAAAGAAAGGACCACCGTGTCCTGTGAAGGAGAATATTAATTTCTTTCCTTCTTGTGCAAACTCCTTTAGCAATGCTCTCCTTCTATGCATCCAAAGAAACTTCTGGGGGCTTCTTTAATGTGTTCCCCAGGGCAGTTCTCTATGCACACGACAATGGACATAATGGCTGCTCTAGAAGGGCGTCAGTTTCTCCTTCTTCTCACAGGAAAAAAAAGTCCAACCTTCTTTCCAACACCATTGCTGTTGCTTCTCCCAGGAGGAGGCGTTGACTTGCCCAACTGCTAACATTGGAGAAAGAAAAGTTTCCTGTGTAGCTTAGCCCCTTCTTGCTTTTGTTTAGGATCTTAGCTGTGTGCATTCTCATTCTTATTTCCTCCATTCAGTAAAAGTCCTGTCCTGCCCCTCTCCTTGCTGTGTGTGGTGGTGTGAGTGGGGATAGGAGCTGAACTCGGAGGTAGTTTCCATTGTGGAGGGTAATTATGCAGCAAGGACTAAGCATTTCCCCCCATGTGTCTTGCCATAAATTAGTTTAATGTTGTCATTACCACCTGACGTTTGTCTCAGTTGATTCTGACCTTGAAGGAAAGAGGGGCATGCTCACTGACATCCTTAAATTTAAGCATCTGTCTTAGAGGAGCTCGCAGTCTACTTGGGAAGACACACTAGTAAACTGTCAATCAAATAATAAGGGTGATCAGTATCAGTGAGAAGCAGAATGAACAAGAATTAGCCAGATGAAGTAAAACACAAGCAATCAGTATGACTGAAATATAATGGGAGATGGGGAGCAGGAGAGCAGGCTGCAGAGATTAGCAGAAACCAGGTAATAAAGGGCCTCATAGGTCTTTGTGGAATAGTTTGGATTTTATCTTGAAGACAATGGGAGCTACTGCAGGGCTTTAAGGAAGAGAGTGAACAAGTGAATTGAGCAGATTTAGAAAGATTGTTCTGACCCTTGGTATGGAGAATAGGTTGGAGAGAGGCAGGTTTGGGAGGTGGGGAGGTTTTTTATTTTTATTTTTTATTTTATTTTTTTTTGACGGAGTCTTGCTTTGTCTCTCAGGCTAGAGTGCTGTGGCACTATCTCGGCTCACTGAAAGCTCTGCCTTCCTGGTTCATGCTATTCTCCTGCCTCAGCCTCCCGAGTATCTGGGACTACAGGTGTCCGCCACCATGTCCGCCTAATTGTTTGTGTATTTTTAGTAGAGACGGGGTTTCATCGTGTTAGCCAGGAAGGTCTCGATTTCCTGACCTCCCAAAGTGCTGGGATTACAGGCGTGAGCCACTGCGCCCGGCTGGGAGGAGGGGAGGTTTTAGGAGACTATCGAAATTGTTCCAGGTGAGATGGTGATAGCCTGAACTAGGGTATTGGCATAGGTGAAAGTGTTTGGATTTGAGACACATTTGACAGATAAAAGTAAGAGGATTTAGTGAGTAGTTAACTAGGTAGAGGAGTCAGAGAAAGACGTCCTTGATGACTCTCAGGTTTCTGCCATGGGTATTGGTGGATGGTGGATCTTTCAAGAAATTAGGAAAGCCGGGAGGAAGAAACAAGTTTGGAAAGGAAGATGGTGAATTCCACTTTGCACTATTGAATGTAGATGTCAGTGGGATATCCAGTGAGGGAGTTTGCTTGGTAGGGTGTGCATCTCAGGGAGAGGTATAGGCTGGAGGCAACAGCTGTGGGAGCCAACAAGCTGCCTATGGCAGGAGAGATCTCACAAGCACAATAGGTGGAATGGGAAGAGAACTAGGTAAAGGATAGAACACCAAGGACCACAAAGAACAGAAAGAAAGCAATAGAGTCAGAGAAAGTCCAGTCAAGGGAGTAAAAGGAAAACCAGGAAAGGTTTGATTCAGTCTATATGAAGAATAGGGGAGCATGTTGCTTATGGGAACATGGAAAGGTTCTTGGTAAGAATTGAGGAACTATTTGCATTTTGAGTCCATTAAGGTGGCTGGGGGCAGTGGTGGGACCAGGTACAGGTCTTATTACCAAATCATCCAACCGAGAAGTCTATAGCATTCTTTTCTGATATTCCCTCCCCCTTTGCCCAGCCTCTAGGTCATACCCTTAAAGTACCACTAGTTAGTTCTGAGTAGTTGAGGACACTCAGGGCCTCCAAGCAAAAATTTCAGGAAAGGTCTATTTATCCTTCATTAGCCGCAAAATAAACTGATATTCCATGGCCTTGAAGTTTGGGGACTGCTGGGTTGGTGTTTACATGTGTGGTGAGAGATGCTTCCTGCTGTCTCTTGTAAAGACACTCTCTTACGCTTTGCACTTTCTCCAGCCAGTTATTGCACATCAGAAACACCAGGGGAGCTTTCAAAGCTTTGGGCTCCCCGGGGTTCACCCTAGTCCATCTATATTAGAATCTTCAGTGGTGGAGCACAGGCATTGACATTTTTTAAAAGCTCCTCCAGAGTTTCTAATGGGTAGTCAGGACTGTGAGCTACTGATCCAGCCAGACTCAAACCCCATGAGTCATTAACCTTCACCAAGTTAAATAACTAATCCTCCACAAAGGAAAAATCCTGCCAATCTGGAGCAGCTGTCTATAGTGTTATAGAAAGTGATTTGTTTTCATCCTGGAGTCTTCCAGCTGCTGGAGAAGCTGACATAACCCTTTATGGGACTGGACAAATTCGAGAAGGACTAGGACAATGATGTCTGGGCTTGTCTTCTGGGTCCCCTTCAACCTCCAGCTACCGTATTGCAGTATTGCTACCTAAAGAGCCAGAGTGGAGATTTCAGCAAACATTTGGTAATAAAATCCCAGGGGATTGGATCCTGCCACATGCACACCACTATGAAGATTCCACTGGGCCAGAACTCCATGGTTGCCTGTATTCTGACTCACAAATTCTTAGACCCATCTTCACCTGGAGAGAGGTCAAAGGTGATGTGCTGGGAATTGTGAATCTGCCTCAGTTATGGCAAGTTAAGTTTTGCCAAGAGAAGATTTTTGGGTCCCTCACTGTCCTATACAATCTCGCCAATTCTGAGCCCCAGTGAATCAAAGCATTGTTAAGCTCTGCCAGTCAGCTGGGCTCCCACGTGTGACCTGCAGCCATTCACACTCAAGCATCAGACATTTGTCTGTATTCCTTTTGGTCAAACAGAATATTCCCCACTCTCCAGTTCTGTGGGCACCTGCCCAAGTGAACACTGGCAGCCATGAAATTCTGTCCCAGTGGAATTTTCACAGTGGTGTAACCCACAGGCAGGGTTCTTAAGGCTTCACGGGGCAGGAGGACAAGCTCACCTTTCTCCTAAGCTATATCAGCTTTTTTTTTTAATCCACAGGAGATGCCAATTTTCTGTGTTTGCAACAGCCAAATGAGCTTTGTCCTATGCACAAGACGAGTTGTAATTTATCAAATCCACTCATACTCTTTTCCCTTGCTTTTTACCCAGACAAAGAATGCAGCAGAGAGGTTATTAAATTCTTTTCTAGGGGTGAAATATATAAAAAAGCTGTGTGAGTCAGTAATGCACTCCAAGAATTTAAGTAAATTTGTTATGCTTGATCTCACTGTTATGAAGCCAAATTTGCCGCTCTTTACAAGATAATACACAAAAATATATATTCAGCACACACAGCCCCTAATATTCCCTGCTGCTCCCAACAATAGGAGCTGAGCTTCCTGCTTTAGCTCATGTTTTTCTGAATAAGAGGAAATGTATGAACAATTTTTTGTTCCTTCTTCCTGTGTCTGGAATTTCAACCACATTTCTAGAAGGCTTTTCAGTGGTTCTTCCCCATAGTTCGGTGATTCTACTGGACAACTGTATTTATCCACATTTAATGGTACAGAAAGTCCCATTTTTAGATACAATGCACACTTGGAAACTGTGTCTTAGAAGTGACTTGCATATAAATGAAATTGACTACATGTATGATAATTCTGCCTTGGCTTATTTGGATATCAAAGAAATAAATGTTTATAGAACATTTGTTTAGGGAGCCCCTAATATGTTCCAAGCTCTGTACAGGACTCTTCACTACATTAGTTCATGTAATTCTCACAGTGGCCTTGCAAGATAGATATTATCTCAGTTTACAGACGATAAGACAGTGTCAAGAGATATTATACTTCCTGCTCAAGATCAGACATTGCCAAATGTCCCCTGGGGGATAAAATTGCCCCTCAGTGAGAACCACAGACCTTGACCATAGGAGTGTGAAAGTAGCTATACCTAAACACATCCACTTTCAAGTCTTCTTTGAGCCTCATAATGTCAAGTTTAGCCCTTTGCTGTCAGTGGTGGGCTGGCCTCATCTTAATGTGAGTGTGCAAAGGTCAGCAGATATGCCATGTCAGGTAGGAAACAGAATTTTGTATTAGTCCATTCCCACACTGCTATAAAGACATACCTGAGACCAGGTAACTTACAATGAAAAGAGATTTAATTGGCTTATGGTTCTGTAGGCTATACAGGCTTCTGCTTCTGGGGAGGCCTTAGGAAACTTACATAGTAGAAGGGGAAGAGGAAGAAAGCACATCTTCACATGGCCAGCAGGAGAGAGGGGGTTGGGGGGCACACACTTTTAAACAAGCAGATCTCAAGATCTCATGAGAACTGTATCATGAGACTGCAATAAAGGGATAGTGTTAAACCATTAGAAACTACCCACATGATCCAATTACCTCCAACTAGGCTCCACCTCTAACATATTGGGGATTACAATTCAACATGAGATTTGAGTGGGGACACAGAGCCAAACCATATCAACTTTGAAATGTCATTTTGCTTCCACCGTCCCTGAGTTTTCTCTGCTGAGAGCTGTAGGCTGTGGTTACAGGTGACACAACTCTGGCCCTGCACCTTGTTGTACAAAGTCAAGGCACTGGGTGATTGGTAGAGTGGACATTAGGATTCCTCTTGGAAGCCATTACTCTGTCAGGACAGCTAGCAATAACTTTGTTATCTATGGAAGTGACTGCCAACCATGTAGATATATCTCCCTAACTTCAAATTATATTCCCAACTCAATTTATCTTTAACTATAACTCCAAAATTCTCATGGCCATCCCAGTGCCACCAGATATGAAAGAAGGTATGATGGAGGAGAAGTCAAAGAAGAAATACTGGTCCTGACCAATTGAGATTAAAATATTTGGCTTTCGAAAATTTCACAATAACAAAGTGACTGTGGAAAAATATTACTAGGTTCCTCTAGGAATGTGGAAGTACCCTGTGTAGGTGAAGGGTTTTGAAGCTTAAACTTTGTTAGGTTCACAGTAAAGACACCTTATTGGCAGCCTTTGCTTACTCTTCTCCCTGCCTCTCATGATCTTGTTCGATATAAGAGTATTTGTGAATAAGCAAGGGTGGCAGGTTATTTCTTGGCTTTTGACCTAGGATCCCTGGTAGTGTGAAACATGTAGGCTTAGTGAAAGACCCAGACCCCTTGTTAGATTTGCATATTTGTCAAAGGTGAAAGAATAAGTTTCCCCAAATTTGTCAGTCTTGAGTTGAGGGATAGGAAGGATGCGTGAGCATCTGTCAAGATTGTCACTGTGTTGGCCCCAGAGGTATGCTGTGGGAGGATTCAAGATGTATACAGCCAAAGACAGATGGAAAGAGTGGAAAGTGCCCTAAAATCTTTTGGTGGAAGGCCTGCCCTGATAAGAACCATGGAACTAATCTCCCCTACAACAATTTGCTGGTTTCCCATGGCCAGAGCCAGCCTTCTGGAGGCCAGCATTGAGAACACAGACAAAGACCCAGGCAGCAGGTCAGCAAGGGACCGGCTCATGAGTGACCAAGATGGACAACTCCTTCTCAGCTTCACCAGAGTTACAAATTACAAAGATGATCCCCACAATTACAAAGATGATCGCAGCACTGCTGCCCTCAGGTTTGCAACTCAATGGAGTTGAGGTGCTACAACTCAGTGGAGTTGGTTGGGAAAAATAGAAGATAGAGAAGGAAGACAGAGCTGATTGGGAAAAATGCAAGGAAAATACAGAAAGGAGTGACATTGCTGTAATTTTAAGATCAGACTGGGAAAGAGTTCACCATTCCAGATTTATATATATATATATATATATTTTTGGAGTTGGAGTCTTGCTCTGTCGCCGAGGCTGGAATGCAGTGGTGCGATCTTGGCTCGCTGCAACTTCTGCCTCCCCTCCCAGGTTCAAGTGATTCTCCTGCCTCAGCCTCTGGAGTAGCTAGGACTACAGGCGTGCGCCACCACGCTCGGCTAATTTGTTTTTGTTTTTGTGTTTTTGTAGTTTTACTAGAGACAGGGTTTCACCATGTTGGTCAGGCTGATCTCAAATTCCTGATCTCCAGTGATCGGCCTGCCTCGGACCCCCAAAGTGCTGGGATTACAGGTGAGAGCCACTGTGCCCGGCCCCCAGATTTAATTTTAAAAATCACATTGGAATATGAAAACTGAATGGATCATATTATTTTACCTACTCCAGGGCAGTTCGGAGGCTCAGAGCCAGAAATTAAAGTCAGCTCTAGATATTAAGAAAGCTACATTTTTTTTTTTTTTTTTTTGCATATTGAAGCCTGGTATTCTTGAAATATTTATTGTATCTGTTAAATCAGGATCAAGCTACTGTTGCACCATAGAAATCTCTTAATTAGTACCCTTAGACTGTATTCCCTGGGCTGAGTTTCTCCTGGGAGTCTGGGAGGCTGGAGGGGTCAGAAGAAGTGAAGCTGAAACGCTGGGAGTGTTGGCTTAAGGAGAGCAAATGTGGTGCTCTCTTCAGTAAACAGCACCAGACGACTGAATTTTGTGACCTGGTACCAGGAGTACTGTTGTAAGCATTGATGTGACATCTTCGCCCAACGCTGAGTAGTACCTAGAGCAGATGCATCTCCCCTTCATCGTTACTCATCTTAAGCCCTGCCTTGAAGTGAAGATAAAGATGGGGCAGGATTTGAAGGCTCTAGGGAGAGACCTGGAGTCTCTTCCTCTGCCTTAGGAGTGAGAGCTGACCTCTTGGGACTAAAACGAAGACCTTCTGGGTCAAAGTCATCATTTCTAAGCAGAAAATGGGCCTTTTACGCTGTGATTTATGTTCTTCACAATTCAATATAACACAGCATTTTCTGCTCAGCTTCTGTGAGAGTGTTTTTGAAAATTTCGTCCACTTGCACCTCATGAAAAATGCAAGTAGGTAACACAGGGAGCCCTCAGTGCTAAGAAGCATAGGTCTCATCCCTAGAAAAGCCACATTTTTTTCGGCAGTGCCTAGACAGACCAGTTGCATCTGTCATTGATGGGAAGCAAGGATGACTTCTCTTAGAAGGCATGAGGGAGAAAACGGGAAGCTCTCATAGCTTTCTGGTTCTCACAGAAAGGAGAAATGTTGTGTGTTCAGAAATAGGGAGAATGATCAAACACATTATGTTTTATTTAGGAGTCTGTGTAGCTCTTACCTTGCAACCAGGACTTCTGGTCCAGAAACAGATCTTCTATTCTGCCTACTACCTGGAGATCAGAGCCCAAAGGAAGGTGAGAGGAATGATTTTACTTCTTTGAATGAATATGCTTTCTAATATCCTTTTGCCCAGGGGCTCTTAGGTAGTCTTACAAGCAGTCAGTGGGAGTGATATGGTGTTTGGAAGCATTGCATGTTATAAGGATAAAATGTAACAGAGACAAGAAGCCCTTTCTCTCTGCTAGAAGCAGGGTGCAGCAGCTGATGTCCTAGTATTTGGCTACGGAGAGGGATGAGTAGCATTCATATTTTACAAGTGAATCTTAAGACAGTGGCATGGAAAAAATCACGTGGGATGGCCTTGTGCCTGCCAAAGCTTTGCATGTAGAAGACAGGCTGGCATCCCGGGAGGAAGTGGCTGAGAGCCTCAGTGTGGTATCGGGGAGCAGCTAAGATCAGGGAATAAGGAGACGTAAGGCTGATTCCTGGCTCTGCCCTCTGTTGCTTAATGAGCGAGCTGAGACCAATAACACCTCTTGTGTCTCAGTTTCCCAATCTGTGTATTTCATCCATCTAACCACTATTTATTGAGCCTCTGCTCTGTGCCAGGCCTCTGCGTCAGAGACGCTGAGAAAAGAGATCTTCGCTTCAAGTTACATACCATCCGATGGGTCAGACAAGACAGCCTCTAAGACCTTTCTAGTCAGATACTATTTGCTCGATCCTGAGGTTTAGAAACTCTATTGAGAGTTTCCTATAGGATCTCTTCTATATAAATCTCCTCTCTCTCTAAGTGCTTAGCAGAAGTTCTGCTCATGTCTCATGGCTCATTCTTCAACCTGCTGAAGCCCCATTCCCACCCCCTCCCCTTCTCAGATTCTCAGGGGTCACAGCTCTTCCCATCTCCCACTTACAGGTTTCCCTTCATGCCATTGCTGAATCTGTGTGGGCAGATGGGACAAAAGAATTCAGACCGAGTTATTTGTTATTGATTTGCATGCTTACACATTTAATCTGCTATTCCTTTCAGGTAACATTTGCCTGTTAACAGCAATTTCCAGCACATTGATCCAAACATTGATCTCAAGAAAGATTTGATAGTGCTTGAAAACTCATTGATTACAGAGGAGAAATAAAGGAAAGGGAAGTGTCAGAGACTAACACTAAGATTTGAGTCTGAGTGATTAAATAAGAATGGCAGTATTAGCAGATGGGGGATTGGAGTCTGAGAATTTAGTTTTTTTTTGTTTGTTTGTTTGTTTTTTGAGACAGAGTCTTGTTCTGTCACCCAGGCTGTAGTGCAGTGGCGTGATTTTGGCTCACTGCAACCTCTGCCTCCCAGGTTCAAGCAATTCTGCCTCAGCCTCCCAAGAAGCTGGGATTACAGGTGCCCACCACTATGCCTGGCTAATTTTTGTATTTTTAGTAGAGATAGGGTTTCACCATCTTGGCCAGGTTGGTCTTGAACTCCTGACCTCCTGATCCACCCACCTTAGCCTCCCAAAGTGGTGAGATTACAGGCGTGAGCCACCATGCTCAGCCCTAGTTTTTTTTTTTTTTTAAATAATTTTTATTAGTCAAATAATATGTGCAAATATTATCCTAAGTAAAACATTAAAATATTAGTTATTATTGACTACATACTGATAAACCCAATTCCCTTCTTAGAGGTAAAGACATTGTTTTGAGAAGTAGTTTTATAGACCTTTCTCTATACGCCTAAGAACTTAGAACATTGCCTCAATGTAGTAAGCTATACACAAATTAGCAATTGTTATTTTTCACTGCTGCATGGATTCCACGGTAGGGATCTACCATAGTTTATTTATACATTACCCTCTATGAATATGATATTGGAGGGTAGTTTCCTTTTTTGCTATTGTAAACAATCCTCTAATGAATGTCCTTGTGTCTGCTTGTTTACACGTGTACAAGTGTTTCTCTACGGTTAACGGGACATTTTGGTATTTACTGTCTGGTTTTCACTTGATGGCTATATTGTCATTTAGATATGTTGCCTTCAAAGTGGCAGTGGCCACCCACACAGGGAACTGGTGTTTGTGAGAAGGGAATGAATGTAGTTCGGAATATGTTGGTGTGAAGTGTCAGCAGAGTAACTCTTCCTGAAGACCAGAGTGGTGGTTGGAGAGAAGGTAGGTTATAGTTTTAAGACTGGAGATGTGGATTATAGTGGCGACTTCCTAAGCTCTCTGAGAAAGTGGGGATGGCGGGGAAGTTGGGTAATCCAAGCAAAATATTGCATGATTGGTTGAGGGAGGGGAAAACTTCCATTATTATGCATAAGGATATGGGATAAAAGCTGTCAGTTGGGATGACCAAACATCCTGTTTTACTGAGGCTGAGGGAGCTCTCAGGACATGGGACTCTCAATGCTAAAACTGGATAATAAGTCCCGGGCAAACGCAGATGAGCTGGCTACCTCACTGTGTGGAGGCTCAATTTCAAAAAGGAGGGATGCTATTTCCTCTAAAACTATAGCAAAGGAGACCCAAAGCAGGTGAGTTCCAAGCAGTTACAAAATGCACAGATGCTGGAGGGAGCAAAGCTCAGCTTCTGTGCTACGGAAAGTTTCTGATGCACAGGGTCGAGGCTCAAGGTCTAGTACCATGTGGTGATTTGGTGACAAGCAACAGAAAATGGTTCTGGCCGACTTTGCCAGAGGGAATGTTGAAAGACTATCAGAGAGTCACAGAAGGAAGAAAAGCTGGAGAGTTACCCTTGCAACACTATAGGCTAGGCAGAAGAAGCCCAGGTACCGTTTTGTGGCAGGGACACCCCAGTGAGAACAGTGGCACACAGATGACCTGAAATTGCCAACACTTTCACTTCAGTTCAGAGAGGAAGCAGCCAACTGCCCCGCCCAATACCTGACTAGGAGGGGGTGGGCAACCTGACAACAGCCCCTCATGATGAATCCAAGGAGTAGGGGGGCTCCTTGGAAAAAAAATTGGGGTGTTGTGAGGAAGCAGACGTTGGTACCAATCAAAAGTGTTAACAAAGTCCCGCTATCAATCCCCAAAGATTGGCACTGACTTCCTACACACTCCACATGCCTCATGTATATTCATGTCTAGGTATATGTCTGTGCATATATTATGTGCATAGCAGGTGCTCAATCCAATCTTGCTTGATACATAAATGAATGGATACTCCTACAGAGGAAAACACACTCCAATTAGCAGCAAGGAAGATCAGTTCCTGTTCCCCTGCAAACCGGGAGCAACCACAGCCCACGCAATGCCACAGTCTCTGTCTTCACACCAGGGCAAGTCTCACCAGAGGGCATATAAAATGTCCCGAACTTTGCTGATATAAATCTGCCTCATAGATGTGAGTCACTTTATATAACTGACATCTTCCTAAGCAGTTGTTCTTAAGCCTATTTTTAGGAAAGATAAAATTTCAGATTCGGTAGGAGAGCTTACTGTTCATAGGAATAGCATACAGCAAATCTTTTTCTTTATTGTATATGACTTCTTTTATAAATCTAGGTTATCTTTATAGATTAGATATTTTTAAAAGCGGAATAAACCCACTGTTGGCCAGGGTGGGGACAGTAGACTACTCTGAGTTACTTTTTTTAAAAAAAGCCATTAACTTCTTAGACCCAATTTCATATACACACAACAACCACTGATTGCCGACAAAGTGTTTCTGAGTGAAGGTCCTGGAGGACCATTTTGGAAACCCTCTGAATCCCCTTGGTAATTGGTTGTATCCATATTTATTCTGACAATTAGTGTGCTGAAGTCCTTAAAATCAGTATGTTCTTGTAATTCCCTTAACTAGGATTTAGGCAATCTATTTTACTTCAGGAACCCTTTTGTTGCAGGGAATGCAAAAGCATTCTCTGAATTGAGAACTGATCAACAAAGTTTAGGTGTAATTTCAAACAGCGATCCACGTGATCTCTTCACTTTCCAGGCACAGGGCTGGAGACACAGCCTGAGTGCCCATGAAATCTAGCCTCCTCTGGCCAGTAGTTAATTCTCTTCTCTTTTATGTTTGGGGATTTGGTCCTGTTCCTCCTCAAGATGATTTTACACTTCCTTACGTACAGATGGCCTATCTAGTGATTCTAGCCTGCGTTCCTCTTGATGACACATATTGACTTTCACCGTTTTCCCATTAAGTAGGATTTGTGTCATTTCAGCATTTGTGTTAGTTTTTGTTGCTTGTTATTAGGGATTATGCATGAATGCAGGAAGAAGTCTCAGTACCAAGATTCTGGGCCTGTCTGGACATTTCCAGTGCTTAGAGTTAGATGCTATAATATACCTAAAGGTGCTTAAAAAAACCAACAATAGGCCGGGCACAGTGGCTCACGCATGTAATTCCAGCATTTTGGGAGGCCAAGGCAGGCGGATCACGAGGTCAAGAGATCCAGACCATCCTGGCCAACATGGAGAAACTCCGTCTCTACTAAAAATACAAAAGTTAGCTGGGTGTGGTGGTGTGTGCCTGTAGTCCCAGATAAAATATCTGGGAGGCTGAGGCAGGAGAATCACTTGAACCCGGGAGGTGGAGGTTACAGTGAGCTGAGATCGTGCCACTGCACTCCAGCCTGGGTGATAGAGCGAGACTCCATCTCAAAAAACAAACAACAAACAAACAAACAATAAAAGGTGAGATTATTGCATAGGATTGCCAAGGAAAAATATCTCCCCCTTTTGGGGCGCAGGTCCAACATCAACCTTTGCCAATACACTTCTGGTGGTTGGATTTGAGGTATCTCATTCCCCACTTACAAGTTGCTGGCCAAGGTGCCAATGAAGCCATCACAATTCTCCATTCAGGCTGGTTTCTGCCTGTCATATGTCACCCCTTAAGCTACAGGGGCCAGGCCTATTTAGCAGAAAGAGGTTTCATTACCAGTAACACTGCTGACACTTGAGCTCAGAGGTAGCAAATGCCTCGCCCAGATACTGCTGCTGTTCCCACCAGAGCCCTTGCCAAACATTGTATGACATTCTTGATGAACCCAAATATGGGCTCGCAAACTTCAACTGTAGGATGCCTCACTGATTATGGATGGGCTTCTGAATTGAAACCTAATTAAAACCCTGGTGAAGATCATGGGGGCTTAGGAAAAGGCTTCCAACATCTGGCAGAAGACAGAGTCTGATGACCTTGGACATTTCTTTGAATTCTAAGGACTTTGATTCCATACTAGGTAGGGAGCAACATCACTGTTAGTTATATTAAAAGGGAACATATATATTTACGTGTAATACATAGCATGCTTTGCTTTAATGTGATATTTTTTACAGCTTGTCTCAGTGAAGCTACATAGGACCCAGGGTGACCTGCCCAGGTAGGCTTGTAGGTGCTTATTCTAGAAACTCATCTGTTACTAACTGCAGCTGTCACTCAGAGTGAACTCACTGGCTGATCAAAGCCCTCCTCTTTCTGAGCATAAAATGAAATTTGAAAAGCAAGGCCATGTTGCTGACACCTCTTGGGCAAAGCCTTTTATGGGGGGGAAGTGTTAACGTCTGTAGGTCCCATTTTTATGTCCGGCTCCAGTCCTGGCAACCCCGCTGGCTGCTGTCAGCAGCAGAGAGGCACCAGGACTGTGAAAAATCAAAGCTCTCTCTTGCCACCAGAAAGTTAAACCCCAAAGGGCCTGTACTGAATGATTACTTGCAAAGCTGCAAGGGTTTTTTTTATTCTCTTTCAGGTCAGCTTTGCTGATATCCAGGGGCTAAGTATAACTGTAAGCATGAACATTTCAGTAAATATGTTTCCTTCAGTTACCCAGCTGGACAGTTTAGTTCACCAGACCCTGCAATCGTACAAAAGCTGCCAGGGAATTGTTGTGATTTAGATAATTTCTGATCTCCTCTTTGCTTAACCTGCAGGGCCTATGGGCAGCCTCAGAGACCAGGGATTGGAGAGAGGGAGGTGGGGAAAACTTGTTCTCATCAACCTGAGATGTAGGTCCTTGGCTCAGCCTCAGGGACTGATGCTGCATTCAAGCCAAGAGGCTGAAAAATATTGTGGAAGGTGAAGGTACATTGGTGGGGGACTGGCAAGGAATGAAGGATGGGGTGGAGAGTGTGGTACAGTCACAGGGAAGACAAGACAGAACTGCTGCCTAGCGTGGGTGCTAGAAAGCAAAGGACCGCCAATGGGGACTTAGATTTTAGTCTCTGATATTACACCTCACACCCATTCTGCAAATTTCAGAGGGATTGTTGCTAGTTCATAGAGATCACCATTTTAATGTATTATTTGTAAATGAAATTTGGTAGCCCACTTGCCGTGACAATATTACCTGTGATGTCTGCTTGGCTAAGCTCATTAAATAGGCAGTAGATTTATACTTAAGTTACTTGATAGGCGGACTAATGACTAGGGGGATGGCTTCTTGGTCATCATGGAAAAATTGCAAAGGACAGTGGAGAATCAGATAGAATTAGAACTATTGTTTGGTGGTTGAGTGAGCCTCTGTGGCCTGGGATGCTCTCCATAGGTGCACGTGTCCTGGGCTATCAGGATTCTAGACTTGTGGATACAATGGCAGCATTTGACTCTCCCCTTTCACTAATGTTTTCTGGATGCTTAACATCTATTTCTGCTCTAAAGGGTCCTCTGATTCCCCTTGAGGCACTGTTTCCTCCTTGTCTGATACAGTCTTACGGAAATGTCATCAGGGTCCAGTCATCCCATGACCCAGTCTTGGCCAGCTAGGTGATTCCTACACCTGACATGGCTCCTGGCATGGCCAGCGTTCCAGGGAACCCCAGCGGCCAGGTCCTAACCAGAATATGGGACAAGTGTGGTGCCCAGGTGCCTTCTTCTAGATCTGCTTTGGTTCCTAGGCTGGCTCAGCAATCTCTCTTCAGTGCTATATAACCTCGAGATCCTTTATACTTAACTTAGTCAGAATTGAATTTCTTGTTGGCAGGAGCCTATGTTTTTTTTTTTTACTGAAGTTTTTATTAATTCCGGGGCAGGGACTTTAGAGATCACAGAATCCTCCATGTGGTTGCTTTTGTCTTTATTTTTAACAGAAGAAGAAATTGAAGAGATCTGTGGATTGGCCAGGCATGGTGGCTCATGCCTGTAATCCCCACATTTTGGGAGGCCCAGGTGGGCAGATTGCTTGAGCCCAGGAGTTTAAGAGAAGCCTGGGCAACATGGTGAAACCCTGTCTCTACAAAAAATACAAAAGAAGAAAAATAGCTTGGTGTAACATGCACCTGTGGTTTCAGCTACTCAGGAGGCTAAGGTAGGAGGATGGCTTGAGCCTGGGAGGTAAAGGTTGCATCAAGCTAAGATTGCACCACTGCACTCCAGCCTGGGCAAAAGTGCAAGACCCTGTCTCAAAAAAAAAAAAAAAAGCAAAAAAAAAAAAAAAAAAAAGAGGCAGGGCACGGTGGCTCATGCCTATAATCCCAGCACTTCGGGAGGCCGAGGCAGGTAGATCACCTGAGGTCAGGCGTTCAAGACCAGCCTGGCCAACATGGTGAAGCCCCATCTATACTAAAACAACAACAACAACAGCAAAAATACAAAAATTAGCTAGGCTTGGTGGCAGGTACCTGTAATCCCCTCCCTACTTGGGAGGCTGAGGCAGAAGAATCGCTTGAACCCAGGAGGCAGAAGTTGCAGTGAGCTGAGATTGTGCCATTGCACTCCAGCCTGGGTTACAAGAGTGAAACTCCATCTCAAAAAAAAAAAAGAAAGAAAGAAAGAAAGAAAGAAAGAAAGAAAGAAAGAAAAGCAACATGAAAAGGAGATACGTGGGTCAACCTGCCCAAGTTTCTATGACTTGACTTGAACTCAGGACTTTTTTAGTCCACTGCTCTCCTACAACCCAGAGCTTCCTCAGCTTGAGCATCCTGGCAACAGCCTGGCCAGTCAGGTTTGTGACAGGAGCAGTGAGAGGGTCCATGGGTTAGCACTCATCAAGTCTGTCCTCCTGCAGTGTGGGTTGGCAGGTGTGTGTGTGCACAGGGTAGGGTGGAGGGAGTTGGCAGAACTTTGGGGATAGCAGGGAACACTTCAGAAATCACCTTCATTTGCCCTTTTGCTTGGTCAGAGGGCCCATTTCTTAATAGTTAGAAGTTTCCCGTAATAAGGGTACATTAATATAAATTGAAATAAATAAGCAATAACCACAACATTCACATTTCAGAATCACCTTGAAAGAAAGTCCTCAGGATCCCCAGGGAGCTGTGGAGGGAGGCGGAGCTGGAGTCAGCCCTAGAGATGTTCTTGCTCCCTCTGCCTTATAATCTGAATTCAACAAGTCCCCCACCCCCACTCCACCCCAAAACTCTGCAGCTGCTCTCTCTGACACTCATTTCGGGCTCTTGGCGGGAACCTGCCCTCTGACACTCACCAGGGCCCTTCCTCCCATGAATGGCCACACTAACGAGGGTGACATTTCCACTTCCTTCTGTTGTCTTTGTCTTCCTGCAACACCTTGGGACTGATCTCCTGGGATACCTAATTAAAAGGCCAACAGTGCTTTTACCAATAGTCATACTTGGAGCTGGGAATTGTATCTCTGTGAAATAACAAATAGCATCTTCGGATCTGTCCTGGAGGTCTGTGTTCCATGTAGCAATGTAGTCCACATCCATCAGACGGCAGGCATTGAGTACTGGAGAGGCATACCATGTCTCTAATCTGAGGACACCCTGCATTGCGACACAAGGTAATTTTAATGGTAACCCTGACTGCATTCATTTGTTCAATGATGAATTCACTAACCATGAGCTGCCTTATGCATGCTAGGTACTAGGTTAGGAGAGGAAGATACGTGGATGAGCAAGGGGGCAGGCTCTTGCTCTCAAGGGGTCCAGTACGTTTGTGACTTGAATAACATCTATTTCTCCTCATCTGATAATTACATCTTAATCTCTTCCCGAGGGACCCTCCTTTCCCATTTTCTATCCACAGAGATGTGAAGGAAAGAACTTATTCTATTTCCTGGCTCAAGGGCTGGGCAGATGAGCCAGGTCTAGCCATTAGAGTACAGTCCAACAAATTTTACCTTTTTCCTAGCCATAATGACTGGTTCAGAGAGGGAACATGACCCATCTCAGTCCCAGAAAGAGTCAGTCCTGGATCTACTCCATCATTTCATTTGCTCTATTCCATCATTTTTACTAGAGCTCTTGGGACTGAGGAATTTTTTCCTTCTATCAGTGTTTTTAAGAGGCAGGAGGAAAGCCTAGAGATTCGGGGGCCATCCTTGTTGCTGTTCGAGAAGAGACTGCTTGAGAATGAAGCCACAACAGAGGAGAACAGATTTCTTAATGCATCATATGAGCACCTAGATCCAATTATGCCATATCTACCCATGAGTGTTTCAATTACTAATAAATTATCTGTTTTTCCCTTAGGGCAATTAGATATGGGTTTTTGTCTTTTGAAACAAAACCAGTTCTTACTAGAGTAAAATGACAGCAGATGAATCGATCACTTATTATAACACATTGTGATAATAGACGTGTGCAAAAGTGCCTTGGAATCTGTAGCTGGGGAAGGGGGGGCCTCACCCAACCTGAGAGATTTGGAGAAGTAATCCCAAGATGAGGAATTACTTGGGCTAATCATAAAGAATAAGTGGGAATTGTCCAGGTACATTCCAGGAAGAAGGAAGAACCTAGATAAAAATAAATTAAAATTTTTTAACACACTTTTTTTTTCTGTTTTTTTGAGACAGAGTCTCACTGTGTTGCTCAGGCTGGAGTGCAGTGGCATGATCTTGGCTCACTGCAAGCTCTGTCTCCTGGGTTCAAGCAATTCTCCTGCCTCAGCCTCCCAAGTAGCTGGGACTGCAGGTGCACACCACCTCACCCAGCTATTTTTTTGTTTTGTTTTGTTTAGTAGAGATGGGGTTTCACCAGGCTGATCTCGAACTCCTGACTTCAAATGATCTGCCCACCTCGGCCTCCCAAAGTGCTGGGATTACAGACGTGAGCCACCGCGCCCATCCTTAACACACTACTTTTAAAGAAAAGGGCATTACATTTCAGAAAGATTTGGACCTCAGATGACTCACTTAAAAACACTTTGGTGGCCGGGCGCGGTGGCTCAAGCCTGTAATCCCAGCACTTTGGGAGGCCGAGGCGGGCGGATCACGAGGTCAGGAGATCGAGACCATCCTGGCTAACATGGTGAAACCCCGTCTCTACTAAAGGTACAAAAAACTAGCCGGGCGTGGTGCCGGGCGCCTGTAGTCCCAGCTGCTCGGAGGCTGAGGCAGGAGAATGGCCTGAACCTGGGGGGCGGAGCTTGCAGTGGCGCGATCTCGGCTCACTGCAAGCTCC